>NC_079535.1:11071241-11270543 GCF_003711565.1 Takifugu flavidus
TTCAGAACAAAATTAGTCACATTGGGCCTCATGGAGGCCACAAACCGCACTGCAGAATGAGAAGAATCCAGCAGAGTTGCACACCTGCAGCACAGGAACAGTATCGGGTGGTTGCAACCAAAAGCGAACATTGGCACCGGTCATACCCTTTATTTGCCACGATGGCATGTCTCCCTCGGGAATGAGGCTCCTCGGAGGCAGAGATAAAACAGGACTGGATGAAAAGCTGCTGTTCAGGCCCCGTTTTGGCAGAAATCTGGAAGTGGATCAACTGTCCCCTTTCGTAGATGATAGACTCTGCCTGGCCAGTCCAGGAAGCTGTGATTGAAGAACAACAATGTTGGATTTGTGCCGACAACCTAAACGCATCAAAACCTTGACCACGAACCATTCATAGCCCTAAAGTTAAATCTTGTCATAGCGCCCTCGTCTGGATGTGTTGAGACAAAGACGCTTGGATGAGGAAACAGCCTGTGAAGACAGTTATTTATGGTTTATTTACGGCCTTTGACGTCGATGTTTTAATAAATGCACCTTTTGTGGCCGCAGCTGAGGTGCACCGAGGAAGAAACCGGTCCCCACATTTGGGGTTTCATCCAATTTATCCAGAGTGTGTTTGTGAATGCCTCCACGCCGTTTTCCACCTGCAACACAGCTGGGTCTAAACTTGGAGTGTTGGGAAATTTAACAGAAATAGTTTGAGCCACTCACCACTCGAGCGGTTCCGCACTCATCGACGCCATAAATAAAGGCGTGCTGGTTTGGTAGATCCTGGTTGCTATAGCAGTTATCGCCCAGCTGCAGCGCATCTGCAGTCAGCACCACATGGCCTGCTCTCTTCTCCACTAGCACGCTTAGCATCGCTTCATCACAGAACACCTCGACTTTGGGAAGGCCCGAGATGGAAGGCAGCTGCCCCAGCATGTGGAAGACGGGCCTCTGAGTTTGGCTGGAGCTGAAGATGGTGTCATATTGGGGAAAGTCAAAGTTTTGGTCAAACAGAAAGAGGTTTTCAAAAAATCCAGGGTGATGCAGAGGAAACATTCCATCTTGGTTTATCACTGCGCGAGCAGCGACAAAACAGCCGGCAAAAACACAGAGAAACACCTCTGCCGTCCCCATGGCAAAAGTCAAAGTGTCTCAGGGTCTCTGGTCAGCAGCTGGCAGCTGGTGGCCACAAATAAGGTGTGGTGGGCGGAGCCATCGACAGGTGAAACCAATTAAGCATCACAAGCAGCTGTGTAGATTATAATGCCGATTTGTCAGGAAGGAAATAGTTTCTTCTAAGCAACTAATTAACAGCTAGTTAATTTCATTTATGTAATTTCTTAAGTGCACATTGTTAGCAAAAGCTTGACAGAGTAACTTATTGCTTTTTTGAATTTTAAAAAAATCTCCAATTTTGTGCTGATAAATCAAAAAAAGTCCCCCAAACCCCAAGATTTAAGTAAAAGTATCATATTCTAGGAAATTACAGTATTTTACTTATTTATTTATTTGGGGGGGGGGGGGGGGGGTGTAAAAAACCAGTACATTTTAATGTCTTCAGTATGGGTACTCTGTTACCTGTATTAGGAAGAAACCACCTTATAAATCATATTATAGCTATAATAACAGATTAATATAAATAGTCCCTTTAGTTAGATATTTGAATGTCCACAACAACCCCCCCCCCCCCACACACACACACACACCCACACACCCACACACACACAAAACCAGATTTTAATACGTGTTTTTCTCGTATTCTTGACTCTATGAATTCAGAATTGTAGGTATGAAACTGTGTTCTGGGCGGAGCCTCTGTGAACGGAGGCGGTGGGCGGGCCTACCTGCCCGCAGGTGAGCAAGGAGAGACGACAACGGCCCTCCGAGAAGCGGGACGTCACCGACTTTGTCAGAAATGAGACTTATAGAGCCGTACTGATGTGAAGGTTCATTTCGAGGAATAATGGTACAGTCCGGTGAGTTTCTGGCCTGTTTGTGTGTTATCTAAGAAACGAGCGGAAACGTCACGTGAAGTTTTAAGGTGTGGTGCGTTCGCGGCTCTCGGAAGATACGCGCTGAAACTGATATGCTCTCAAATATCTTTGATTGCGTCACATTCATGTTTACAGCAGTCTTTTTAAGCATTATATTAATGCCCGTTGTATTTTCATTGATACGATGGAATGTAACAGCCTGATCACTTGATCGATATGTAGAGTAGCACAGTGGTAGGTGTTCCATTCGACTTTATCATTAAGATTTACCTTAAGCATGTAATAACTATCAGGTATGACATAGCAGCTTATAGTCCTGATAATTGTTGAAAAGAGTGAGTGATACTTTAATGGGGTTCTTTGATCAAAGTGTTACATTGTAGAACACCAACATGGGGACCAGAGTGTTAGCCGACACAATATTATGACCATAAACAGAGTTTTCCTGCACCTGCCTGGTTGAGAAGGTTTCCACCCCACCCCTCAGGACAGATATGGTGATGCCCAACGTGAAACACCACACCCAATGCTTTGTTCTCTCTGTGTACGGAGGGGTGGGGGGATCTATCTCTGCACCGAGGAATGAGCTTCACGCAGCACAGACACACATGGGCCAGGCTCTTCAATGTGTCTGTGGCCCTTGGTGTTGTGCATCGGGTGAGGTCATGCGTCGCCTCCGCAGGGAGGGCGGGGTGATAGTTGTCACGCCGTCATTCTCCGGCGGTGTCATGATGCGCTCAGCACGGGTCTACTTCCTCTCTGCTGCGGCCCCCTCAGCCCTGCCAGGGGGCTTCTCACCGTACACATAACAGGATTGCAAATGTCTCAGCCCCTTTGTAACAAGTTTACCTCCATGAACGTGGGGTCAGGCGCTTGTCTAAGTCCAGGGGT
Organism: Takifugu flavidus; assembly: GCF_003711565.1. Lineage (NCBI taxonomy): Eukaryota > Metazoa > Chordata > Actinopteri > Tetraodontiformes > Tetraodontidae > Takifugu > Takifugu flavidus. Next base: position 11,074,115 of record NC_079535.1, read on the forward strand.
CACCCCCTTTCCCCCCCCTCCTCCAGGAATATGTTGCGCCAACCTCAAGGACAACAAGGCCCTGATGAAGATGGGCCTGGGGCTGGTGCTGGTGGGCCACGTCAACTTCCTGCTGGGAGCTTTGGTGCACGGTGTCGTGTACAGGCACATCACCGTCCGAGTTCAGGCCCCCATGATGGTGTATGCCGTCTCTAATGTCATCGCCATCGTAGCAGGCCTGTTGGTAAGTGACTAGATTTAGCATTAGCTAACTAAAGCTAGCGTGGCCTCTGCCTGTGAGGGTTGTGATCTTTTAAACTGTGACATGCTGCAGCGTAGTTTCGTATGAATAAATGACTGACTTGATGTTTTCTACCTTTAGGGAATCATCAGTGGAATAGTGGCCATTGTTCTGTCCAAAAACAAGAAAAACAGGACATTGGTAAATATTGCCTCTCTCTCTTCACCTGGCTCCTGTTAGAACTCGTCTTGTTTGTGAATGACTGTGTGTGTTGCATACTTGCTTGCGGACTTTGCTCCGGTAGATACATGGCTTTTAAACCTACAAGGTGGATTTCATGAATGTCCCGCTGATCTCGCCCCCGCAGCAGTGGGTCCTGCTGGTCTTTGGCTTCTTGGCGGGCCTCATCGCGCTCGCCGCCGCCGTGGCCCTGTCGGTTTCTGTGGTGGAAGCCATTATTTACCAAGGAGAAAGCCTGTTGAAGCAGTGCAACTTTAAGGATTCTGACGACGCCGACTCGTCTTCCAGCATCACGTACGAATGCCCCTTTGACCCGACACGGCTCTACGTAAGTTTTTAAATTTTCCTTAAAAAAACTAAGACTCAGGATCGAATTTTATGGGGTATGCTTGTTTCCCTACCAGAGCACCACCATTATCCTGTGGGTTCCTCTCATCTTGATGTGCGTAGTGGAAATGGTGTTCTCCTTCCGCTGCTCTGCCGTCTGCTGTTCGTTCCTCTACCTGTGTCCATGCAGGAGAAAACCTACCCAGGCCAGGAGGGTAAGACTCTTCATCATTGGTCTTATAGGTGAAGATGATGAGGGGAGTGTGATGCATGGAGGACAGATACAAATTAATAAAGCATCTTTATGGACATTCCAAAGTTCTGGAGTCAGATTATCAGAAGAAAAACACAAATGTGCCCAAAATCGCTCCCTATTCCCTAAATAGTGCGCTCATTGGGGCGTTTAATAGTTTTTAGTTAATGTTTAATAACAAAACTTGTATTTTGAAGAGATTGTAAAGAAAAGAGAACATCCTTCAGTGGTGGGTCAGCGAATCCCAAAATCAGAACAAAAACCAACAATGATTTTTATCGGGTGTTAAAAATGATGGTTAGGATGTTGAAGATCAGGGGGCCCAAATCCAGGCCTCCAAGATGAGCCGGGTCTTCTGTTCTACCGCGGACTTTAACTGGGATCCCGCAAGCACCCGGCAGGACAGAAAACCCGGCTTCACTTCAGCCTTGGGGGACTGGATTCGGGCACCCGCATGGTAGATGGCGCCGTCTCAGCCGTCTGCTTCTCGTTCCTAAACCCCAGGTGCGCATCCAAAAGGCAGTGGAGGTTCCTCCTCGCCCCCCAGCGGAGGACGGGGACAGCGACACGGCGGCTGAGCCTGCAGAGCAGGAGGAGCTGCTGGACTCCGGCGCCGCGGCGGAGCAGAGCGACTGGCTCTGACCCGCAGAACCCGGACACAGCTTCATTTGTGACGCACAAACTGTCAAAAAGAGGCTTTTAAGGCCGCAGCCGTTTTTTATTTTTATTGTGTGTTTAAAAAAAAAAAGAAAAAACCAAGTTATCGATAAAGCCGAACTTTCATGGAGTTTTTATTGGAGTTGAAAGTGAAGTTTCAGTGACACCTGCATGCTCTCTTGTGAAAAACGTACAAATATATATACAATAAACGAATCCATCACGTCCGTTTGTAGAAACTGCTTCAGTGAAATTTCTGCATGGGATCCTTAAAAGTTTGACAAGAATGCAAAAAATAAGCCCTAAAACGTTGGCAAATACTAATGGCGGTCTAAAATATGACATTTAAATGGTCTGTACACAATCCTCTAACCACTTTGGGGAAAACCAAATAGGTACAAAGGCGTTTATTGTCAAAACATGCTTCAAATAAATCTTCAGACACAAAGGCGGGAGTCAAAGTTACCAAAATATCCACTGATTTAAATAAATTAAATCCATCAGATATATAAAAGCAGACCTGGTCCGTCTTTCTGCAGAGCTGCTTCACGAAAGGAAACCAGAGCGTAGAAAAGGGGAGCGCTAGAAAGAGAAGAAAACGTCGTTTCGGGCCGTTAGCGGCCAGGTGGAGGAGGTGTGGTGGGGAAACCGGGTGGTCTCCTGACAGAGGTGAAGTCCTGGGTCCTCCAAACGCCACCTCGCCAGGCGCCAGAGCTTTAGGGGCCGTCCTGAGCGCCGGCGGACGGCCTCACGGTGTCTTGGACTCCTCTTTGGGCCTAAAGGAGCCGGAGGGAGGAAGAGGATTATTGTTTCTGGAAAAGCTCCTGGATAATCCTGACTGCGCGCCTGCTCACTTGGAGGTGTCCATCTTCTCCTCCTCTGGCACCTTCTCTTCTTCTTTCACTTCTGCATGAACATAAAATCACGTCATTCCCATTTTAATGAGACGGAACGAGTCCGCTGAGATGATGATGATGATGCTGATGAAGAAGAAAATCATAGATACCTTTTGTTTCCTCCTCACCTTTCTTCTCCTTTTCTTCTCCCTCCTTCTCTCCTTCTGTTTTGGCCCTCTTGGCTTTTTTGAAGCTGACCGAGTTTCTCCGGCCTCCTTCTCCCTCGTCCTCGGAGTCGGAGAACTCTTCCTCGCACGCTATCCTCTTGTCGTGAGCGCGGACTGAAGGTCAGCAGACGGTTCAAATGTCACAGCTGGATCGGAGGGTTCCGCCTGTGCGCGAGGAGGACGGGACTTACTGGAGATGCGTTTGTTGTGGTCCTCCGCCTCCTCGTCTCCGCTGTCCTCCTGCACGGCGTCTTCGGGGATGGCCTGCATCTGGACGCCGGGGGCGTGAGGAAGCATGCGCAGATTCTCGAACAGGCGCTGCCTGGAAGACAAAAACCCGAGGTGGATTCACACGACGTGAAAGGTCCCAGAAGACACAGGACGGCACCAGGCTCGCGACAGGAAGTCACAGATAACTGAAAATGGGATTTTCCCAGGACTCACTTGATTTTCTCCAGGTAGTCGTTGGTGTTCTGATTGGTCATGTTAGACGGGCTGATGTGCAGCTTGAAGTCGGGTCCAAAGTACTCAAAGTAGTCGTTGTATGGAAGTTCTGAAGAGTTGAGTCCACATTTTAGCCATTGCTTCTATAGTCAGTTTATTAAGTTGTTTTTTAATGAAAGTCGTCAAAGAATGAACAATAAAAACCTCAAACTAGTTCAAACAAACCGTTCCCATCTGCAAACTGGTGTTTCTTGAAGTGCTCTTTAACTTTAATGGTGGTTCTACTGAGCAGATGAGGAACCCAAGAACACAGAGCCGCCGCAGCAGAGCGCGCGTTCATCTCATCTGCATACTGAGCGCCGACGCTTTGCCTTTAATCTGACGCCGAGCAGGAAACCGCCGCCAGGAAACAGCGTTCGTGCCTGACGGCCACGACTGTGGCTGGAAATGTGAGCAACCCGCTTCGCTGCTAGACGAGAGCCCAACGCTCGGCGTGCAGCCAAACCAAAGAGCCGTCGCGCGTTTAAACTGCACGCCATTCGAATAGACTTCTCCTTTTACGACGTGTGATTACGTGTGAGACAATGGACACAAGGCTCACCGTTGGGGATGGAGGCATCGAGAGCCACGGCGGTCTCGTAGGTCCAGCAGCGCGCCACGTTGCGGATGGTGTAGCCTCCTCCGCCGAGCATCAGCAGCGGCAGGTTGAAGCTCTTCATGTACTCCACGCACTTGGCGTGACCTGAGGACGCAGCACAGCACAGTCAAACCAGAGACTCGAGCTGCTTCATTCTCAGAAACCAAGTGGTCCAGTCACCTTTAATGGTGAGGTTAAAGCATCCCAGCCTGTCTCCTGACAGCGAGTCGGCTCCACACTGGAGAACCACCGCGCTGGGCTGGTACATCTCCATGACCTTGGCCATGATCTACACGGGGAGCAACATTGGTCACGCTCAGATTCCGAACACGCCTCACGCAAGAGGTGGGCTGACTCACGGGTTTAAAGATGGCCTCGTAGGACTCGTCGTCGATCCCGTCCCTCAGAGGGTAATTCACAGCGTAGTATTTGCCCTTCCCAGCGCCGATGTCCTGCGGGGCACAACGGCGCCTTAGCTCGCTGGGTGACCGCGACAACGCGGCGTGTATCCGACAGGCAGTTTCAGCTTACCCTCAGGTCGCCCGTGCCAGGGAAGTACTCTCCATACTTGTGGAATGAGACGGTCATCACGCGGTCCGTGGTGTAAAAGGCCTCCTCCACGCCGTCGCCGTGGTGGATGTCGATGTCAATGTAGAGAACTCGCTGGTGATATCTGGGAAAGAGACGCCCTTGACTCCACATTCTAAAGAGACGATTTCACAATCCACCGCTCATTAATTAAACAAACTCACTTCAGTAATTCCAGAATAGCCAGCACTATGTCGTTGACATAGCAGAATCCCGAGGCCTCGGATTTCTTGGCGTGGTGAAGCCCTCCGGCCCAGTTGATGGCGATGTCTGTCTGCTGCTTATTCAACTTCACAGCACCAGCTGAAGGGCAACAACAACAGTCAGCCTGCCTGTGCCGACGACAGCAGACACGAGGGGGGGGAAATGGTTGAGACTCACCGACGGAGCCCCCCACGGACAGCTGGCAGAACTCAAACAAACCGTCAAACACCGGACAGTCCTCTCCCACGTTAACTGCAAAGCAAGAGGGGAGTAACAGCGGCGCCGTTCACCTGGCCAGCCGGCTAGAGCAGACGAACACTCACATCTCTGCATCTGCTTGCTGTACTCCGACATGTTGTCCGGTCGGATCGAGCGCAGGAATTTGATGTAATCGTCGCTGTGGTACTTGGTCATCTCCTCTCCGTTAGCTTTGTGCGGACGCTGAAAGGGGACAGGCGAGTTCATCAGGTGCACGGAAAAAAACGGGTGGGAGAAATTCCCCAAAAAACTTAAATGTGACGTACGTAAATCTCCATCTTTCTGTAGAGGCCATAATTGAGCAGGAGGTTGTGGGTCATGCGGATTCTGTGGGGTTTCATCGGATGACCCTGGCCATAGTAATAATTCCCAACGTCACCTGGAACAAAATAAAACACCAAAGATTAAACTTCTGGACAAACAAGACGACAGTGGAGGGGGGAATCTTTAATGGACTGTTTTCACCTCACAACCTGCTCAGTCAAAAAAAAAAAATATGTAAATGACTTCCTGTCGATGAAACTATTACAAACTGCATTTGTCAGAGTAACGCGTTGGAAACGCTCGTCTATTAAGAGGTGAAAGCCAACATTATTCTCACTTTAGTGAGAGGAGCCATGTTCATGCTGGTGTGTGTCGCACCAACGATAATTACCAGTGCAATGAATTAACGAGTCTCGAACCCCCTTTGTTAGCTCTTTGGCTAGTTTCTCAACTAATGTGCGACGGGCACGGGTACGAACTAAATGCGGTTTAAAGGACATTCGGCACATTTGAGGGGTCTAAGAACAAAACCGACCGTTAGGGTTTTGAGCGGACCGAGCGACACTTTAATGAGATGACAACCGCCTGCTACTTACGCTAGCTAGGCTAGCTTTAGCTAACGTGCTAGGTAGCCAAGCGGCCAAATAAACTGCGGCGTTCGTGCAGAGTGGGTGGTGGGAAATTAAAGCGCACACGCTGTTTAGAGCCCGAGCACACGAGCACTCACCATCATAATAGTAGCAAACTTTTTTCTTTGTTCCTTGGGAAGTAAGCGCCATTTTACTGCTCTTTGGTTGGCTTTCACCGCACGGCAGGAGACAAGAGCCGCGACCGGAGGCGGAGAGTTTGTGTCAACCGGGGTGCGGTGCTGGCGTCGGCCGACAGGGGGCGACAACGTCTCCACCAAAGACACCGTCGTTTTGGTGCGTGTGGAAAAGTATTGATATTCTACATATAGATTCGTGTCATGCACATTTTGCTGACTGTCAGAAATGTAGGAAAATAAAAATTGACTGGTTTTAATATAATTTAGATCGTTGAATATCCTGAGCGTACACGATCTGCTAAAGAGATAGAGATTATTCATGTAACAGCTTGAGCAGAAGGAAATTCTAACCACAGATTGCACAGTGTCAGCGGAATTGAGTTGAAGTTCAGTTTCTGGTGTGAACGCCGGGACCCAACGTTAACTGTACAAACTGTTCAGGCTGGAATCAATGGTTTCATGCTAGTAAGATTCTTTTTAAGCACACCTTAGACTCCATATTTGATTTGAAGGCACGGCCTTGTTGTTCACTGTCGCCCCGACTGCTGTGTTGAGCAGCCAAGCGAGTGATCAATAATGGTGGGTTATTCAGTGTTGCAGCACGTTGTGATATCTTTTGCTTTATTTGGCAAAAACTATGAAAAGCTTGGTTAAAATAGTTTGAAAACGTTCTCCGTAGAGGTAATACATAGCTGAAGCAGATTAATAATACAGTATTTACACTCTAATATGGACTCAGACTGCAGCTACATCAGAACAACTCCCAGAATATATTTTTTAATAAAACAAAAATCAGTGATGGCTCAGCTGGCTGTACAACAAACCAGTCATTTTAAGAGTTCCAGGACGTCACCATCAGGTGAACGACGGTTTGTGTCAGTGCTCTGTGAAAGCACGTCTTATTCCTTTGGCCTTTCCCACAGGTATGGTTTGCTTCCATGTCTCTTTGCAGGATTGCAGGACTATTCTTGGTACTGCCTCTCAGTGGCGGTGAAGAAGTCTTCCAGGACGCTCCTCAGGTAGTCAAATGTGGGTCTGTCCTCCGGTTTTTCCCTCCAGCACAGCAGCATGAAGTTGTAGAGCCCGTCGGGACAGTTTTCTGGCTTTGGCATCCTGTAGTTTTGCTCCAGCTGATGTATGACCTCTGGGTTGGACATCCCTGAAGGACACATAAGGAGTATATTGTGTGAGTAGTGAGTGATCTTAAGAATGAACGGGTTTGGACAAAGAAAAGTCACCTACCAGGGTAAGGTATGCGTCCATATGTCACTATTTCTGTCAGGAGGATCCCAAATGACCACACATCTGATTTTATGGAGAAGGTGCCGTAGTTTATAGCCTCTGGGGCGGTCCACTTGATGGGAAATTTAGCACCTGGAAGCAGAAAAGCAAGCGTGAAAGCGCCGTGTGAGATTCGGACTCCTTCCTCAGTTAAACCTGTTATCCGCTCCCTCTGGTTACCTTCTCTGGCCGTGTACTCGTTGTTCTCGATGAGCCTCGCCAGGCCAAAGTCTGCGATCTTGCAGATGAGTTCATGAGACACCAGGATGTTTGCTGCTCGCAGGTCGCGATGGATGTAATTCTTCGCCTCGATGAAGGCCATTCCATCCGCCACCTGTAGGGGGCAGCACAGCGTCAGACAGGCAACAGATGTTAAAATAAGGGATTTGTTAAAGGGCACATTTGGGTTCTGAATAATCAAGAGGCAAAAGGAAATCGACCACCTCCTTACAAGATGATTAATGTGACTGTCAGGGGAAATTCACTGTTGCTTCTGTATGAATATTGTGTTGGGTCAGATGTTCAGCTACATACCAGGAAAATGTGACACTCAGGGCCGAGGGGCCCCGGGCTCTCGTCAGAAATGTGAGATTTACGTACGAGTGGGACGTGTTTTTCACATATACTGCGACCTTTACACTTCTTTACCCTCCACGATATAAATAACATAAATAATAAATCACTATATTAATCATTATTTTGCAATATTTGCTTTCACATCCTGTTTTGGAGCTCTTTTCCATCAGCGTTTTAAGTTATTAGGCATACACGGGTTTTTACTAAGCTTTATACCTTTAGAAAAGGAATTGTAACCTAGGTTGCTTTCGTAAAATCACTTCCTCTCAGTTATAGACATCATCACCAAGGTGACGTGCATAGAAACTCTTTTGTCTTCCTGTGGTTGTGTGTTCCATTCCCACACTTACCCTACATGTACTGCAAGTTAAAGTTGCTGTTTTACATGAGCTGTGGCCATGACTGCAATTCATTATAAAATATTGTAAAAAATAATGTAAAAACAATCAAAACTTGTCAATTTTAGGAGTGAACTTGTAACTTTTAAATGGTTAGTGACCCATACACTGCTAAAAGACGAAACCCAGGAAGCCACGCTGTTACATAATGTTCTAAACAATAGAGATAAAACGTGGATTTGCATTTGCTCACAATAAAAATCATCCAGTTCTCATCTATTATCTCAAATCTTAATCTTAATCTTAAATAAAGGACCCAAAGCCACTAAACTCGTTCAACTGTATGTGTGTGTGTGTGTGTGTTCTTGCACTTGCTACATACTGACTGCTAAAATCCTCTGTCTACTAGCCAGGACATTTTGACCGGTCTTCACAACTTCAAAGGACTGTTTAAGGGTTAAGACTTAATCCAAGGTTGGGGTTAGAGTTGGGTTGGGTCAGAGTTAGGGTCAAGGTATTGGTGGTGCTGGTTAGGGTCAGTTAGGTGCTGGGGAATACAATGCATGCATGAAAGTCCTCACAAAGATAGAAGGACAAGGAGGTGTGTGCCAGGCTGTTTCCAGGTTTGAAGCTTAGGTAACACTAGAATTGCCATTACAAAACCTGAAAAGGTCGTCTCTCTGTTTAAGATGTAAAGGAACTTATCTGTGGTTTTAGTTGCTAACTCATTTATTCACTTTCACAGTGGTTTAGCTACGTCTGCATTAGATGACGGAAGATGAAACGCACAAAATCCTGTTTTGCAAAGATTAGCAGTGACACCTTCCTGACGGCGAGGACCACGCTGAGGGAAGAGGAAGCAAGACAATAAAGGAAATGTAAAAGAAAGAGACGTCTTGCCTGAGATGCCATGTCGATCAGGGTGTTTATGGACAAACTGCTTCCCTCCGTTGTTTTAAGGTAGTCCACCAGACTGCCTGAAAGAAAACGACCTTCAATTTATGATCACGTCAAATAAAAGCTGTGTTTAAAGGTGACAGATTTCCCAGGGACGTAAATAAACCACACCGGAGCAGAAGAGCAGCTCATTTCAGGCCACAGCCAGGCAGGAACCATCAGTCACGACGACGTGCACACGACTTTCTGCTGATTAGCGAGGAACAATACATCTGCGTGTTTGTGCCCAAAGTCAAACCGAAGGAAATTCCATAAGAGGACCGACTGTGCCAAGGAAGATGAGGCCTTTTGCTCCCCGGCCTGAAACCAGGAAAACCCTTTTTGAAGACAGGGAGCTGGGGGAAAAGCTCCCTGTCAAGGTCACAAAGGAAAGCCGGGCCGACACGCCTGTTATTTTCCAGCTTTGTTATCTATGATAATAAAAAAGGGGACAAACTGAAGAGACAGGAACTCTGAGGCATCGTTCCTCCCGACCACAAAGGCCACGTTTGTTGTCCCGTCCCGGCCCAGACAAAGAGCTGGATGCCATCTGCTCTGTGAGGGACCTGCGTTTTATGCGTCTTCCTCGGACAAACAGAAACCAGATCCCTTCTGTGCCACTGCTGCCTTGGCGACCAAGAGGACCCCGCACTCTTTTCAGAATCTGTCACCTCTCGCGTCTGCGGTTCCCCGGTGAAAATTTGCTGGTGTTTTTGTGTTTTAGAAAGTCAACGAGCAATGAGCAAAACGGAGTGGCCTGATGCCAGACTGCTATTGTCTGAGGATTGTTTACCACCGCAACATTCTGCATGTGCCCGACCGTGGAAGCTAGCCAGGTTCCATCGGCGCTGAACAATAATCGGTGAATCACCTCCTCCGCCTTAACTGCCCACCCACCGTCTCACTTCAGACAGCGCGGGAGAGACTTCCGTCTCGGCAGGCAAACACTGACAATCTGACCAGGGAGAGAAAGTCGAAGGTCACACTTGCTTTTTCACACGGAGCGGCGAACAGAGGAGGGCGATGAGGACAGGACGAAAATAGCCCGACCACTTCAGCGGGACAGCGTGCTTTGGGAGGCGAGGCAAAGGAGTTTGCTCCCTAATTTAGGCCGGCGCGCACGGCGGCATAATACAGGTCACGGGTCATCGTGTTATTCATCAAACTCACGTAACCCGGGGAGGGAAAGGCAGAGCGATGAGAGGAAATGGCAAATTTGTCAGAAGGAGGGAAGCGGTTGGCGTCTGAAAGCACCGTGACTCAAGAGGTGAAACACACTGATCTGGCCTCGACATGTTCGATCCTGACTCTGCTGTACCCCTGCAGAGATCACCAGGCGGAGCTGCTTTGGGGGTTAGAGGGAAAGGGCAGATCGAGAAAACGATGGCTCCAGACAAGCGTAGACACATTTATGTGACTCAGCGAAACCGGCTGGCGCTGGCACACTCACAGGTGGACTCATTTCAGAAAAACCAGCAGCTCATTTCAGGGAACCACCCTCTGAGGAGAAGTTCCTGAACTTTTAATCATAATATCTGGAATTCCCAGCTGAAGGTCTGAGGGTGGCAGCTGAGTGCTTGCACCCACCATTTTCCATGTACTCCGTGACAATGAAGATCGGCTCCTGGGTAACCACAGCGAAGAGGCGGACGAGGTGCACGTGCTGCAGGTTCTTCATCATGTTGGCCTCAGCCAAGAATGCTTCCACCGACATCGTGCCAATCTTCAGGCACTTGATGGCCACCCTCCTCTCGTTGTTGTAGATGCCTGAAAACACCAGAAGGACATTTGGCTGAAGAGAGCAGCTGTGAGTTGATTTAGCTGCCGCACGTTTGCAACAGGTTGGGGGGGAGGCACTTTGCACCCACATATCAGAAGGGAATTCTCCTGCAGGTGGCGCCATTCGCAGAGGCGGTGTAGGTTTAGCTGTCTTTCAAGGATTTCCCCTCCATTTTGAAAGGAGAAAAGTGACTAAACTGATTTGAGTGACAGCAGATATCAAAGAGTAAAGACTGGAATTGGGCTGTCGGGGTGCACGGACTCTGGGTGTAGAAACAAAACCGACAGATTCACGCCTCTAAACATACAGATCGGCCTCAGAAATGCAGCAAAACTATGAGATCATCCTCCTGGTGTCCCTCCCCTGCGCACCAACTTCAATGCTTCCCTGTTGTGGTCACCAATTTCCCTCCCTCAAGAACAAATTTGTCATGTGAAGCGGAACAGGATGAGCCTTCAGCCTCAGCTTGTAAAGCTTCCGCGCTCAGTATATCAGGAGCCGTGATCAAATATCTCCTTAAGCAAGCAGGAGATCCACGTGACTGCCGTTAAACCGCGATCGTTTCCAGCTCTGGCGCAATAACACACCAGCGAGCTGTGCCAACCTGACCGAACCTAACCGGTTTCATATCCAGACGTGTAAAACCAGAGTTGAGCAATGCTGGGAGCACACTGGGAGCCTCTGGTCCCACCATCCCTCCCCTTCTCCATGGAGCGAAACGGCCTCTCCAGAGAAGGCCGACCGCCGTGCAACAGAACAAACAGAGCAAACAGACGTTGCTCCAGTTATTCAAATATACCCAGTGTTTGGATTAAGGAACAAATACGGTGCCCAGAATGTATTGTAAGAGCGGGGCGGTTCTGTAAATAGAGAGCGGCTATGAAACGTGCTTCAGTCCAGTGTTAATGGACTGGCCTGTTTTGGAGGTTGAACTGGGGCAGATTATTTCGTTATCCGCGTAATGTCAGCATATTTTTCAGCATTGTTCAACTTTATGCATCTGGGAAACTCGGTAGAACTTTCTGCGAGATGCTGATTCGTGGAGTTTGGGTGCTATTGCGTAATAGGGGTTCTGTCTCTTCCTACAGACTGAAACCTGCAATTAAAGGCTGCACGGAGGAAACTGTTCCGCACACGCTGCAGAAAAAGCCCGGTTTAAAAACCTTTGAACGGACACGCAGCCGAACCCACAGCACGAGCTGTTCACTCTCCTCATGCTGAAACGGGGAACCTTTAATCTCACATTAACTGGGCCAGTTCCTCATCTATCTCTGCGCCACTCACCCATCCAGACCTCCCCAAACTGTCCCGCTCCCAGTTTGCGCTCCAGCTTCAGAGACTCGCGGGGGATCTCCCACTCGTCCTGCCACCAGGGCTTCTGTGGAGCTTTGGACTGGCACGGCTTCACCAGCTTTGTGCACAAGCCATCCGAGTCACCTGGAGAGAGGGTGGGTTGGGAATCAGTCGCGATGGAGGCCCCTGATTAATGCCCCCGTGAAGCCGTACTGACGTGAGTAATGCTGGACCAGTTCCTTCAGAGCGTTGAAGGATATCTTGGCCGTGATGTAGAAGCCGCCGTTATCCATGTTGCGGATTCTGTAGTGCTTGACTTCGTCACCGACGTTGCTGTCGAGGTCCCTGATGGACAAGGAGTAGGACCCTAAAATGGAGATGGGTGCAAATGAAATCAGAGACAAGGATGATTTCTTTGCAGACAACAGTTCCACAGTTACACAATAGTTTGGCTAGTTTGGGGAATTCTGTTTGCTTTTAATACCATAACGCCTGCAGCTACTTTAAACGAACAAAGAATGTAGAATTGCAGCAAAAGCCACAGTGAAACTGAGGGCGTGAAGTGATACAGGAAACAGGAAGTGGTTCATGGGGAAGCAAGTCATCTTTAGGAGGCAGGATTAACCCAGTCTGATGCTAAAGGACACTGGAACTGGTTTCCAGGCTCCCCTGTTGTGCATGAGGTTCACCTGGGGTCGTTTCACTCTCCCGGATCAGGAAGGAGCCCTGCGTGTTCCCGGGAGCCAGGAGGCGCCTGTTGGCTTCATTTCTAGAAATGTTCTTGAAGAACCACCTGCAGCAGAAGCACACAGCGTGATCCACACTGGGAGCGAACCACATCCCCTCCCTCCGACACCCACGCGTGCGCGGTGAGAGCCGGGGATCGGCGTGATGACGTACGGTTCGATCTCCATGGTGGACATTGCGACGAAGTTGTAGGGGACGTATCCCCGCTGGCCAGTGGTGAGGGATTCTGCAAGGTACCACTCCGGATCCTCCCTGAGGTAGCAAACACACGACAGCAGTGCCATGATTATTTACATATCAGCTGTGTTTCACTGTAGCTGTCTGACGGACGCCCCAGAGACAGCAACCACCGCGCGCATAACGTTGAACCTCAGACCTCCGAGAAGCTGCAGTTACATTTACAGCTCTACTCCTTTAAACCTACACCGTCATTTGCCCAAGCCCCTTTTCCCTATTGTCCGTGAGGAGAAAATAGAGACACGCAGGAAACACGAGCAGACAGCAAACAGGCCTGATAAGCAACAATTGTTCAGTCTGAGAGTTGAGTTCTGCCTCCGCCCAGCGAGGACGACCCCAAACATGTTGGAGCTCAAATGCCTGCGGGCCTGCGGAGGGATTAGGATCAAAGACATTTGTGTTCGTGGAGTTGATGCTAAGGTGCTAATCGGCAGCTTACTTGCTGATGATCTTGAGCTTGTCTCCCTTCTCGAAGCCCAGGTCGCCGTCATGCTTGGGCTCATAGCTGTATATGGCCACCACCAGGTTGTCTGACAACAATAGTATTAAAATGATTTGAAACATGTGTGAAATGCATTCGGGAGCGCTTACAGGCGTGACTGAAATAGAACCAGTGTTTATCTTGCGCCCACTGTGTTTGAATTCTGGTGCCGTATTGAAAAATGACTGCAGTTAAAGCTCGCAGGGGTGAGTTCGTGATGAGGCTGATCGTTAAATGCAACATCGCAGCTACAGTTCTGCACACATCGCCTTGGATTCTTTAGGGTTTAAGTGGCGGCTTTTGTCCCATCTGATGGAGGATGTGAAGCAAAAGTGAATTTTGAAAGCGTGTCATTACCTGGTAATGGTGAGGAAGGAGGCGACAGCTGGGGGGAGTGAATGGGAATCAGCTGATCTGTGTACTGGGGAGAGAACATGCTGGATGAGTTCTCAAAAGGTTTGAATCAAACATTTCAAAGACATTCTAGCCAGAAGATCCAGGAGTTTTTTTCCAGACGCATGACGGCTGCTTTTCCCATCGTGGTGCATCATGAGGCGCGACGCACACGAGCAGCCGACGCTCACATTGACTCCCCCGAACGTGCGTAGACACTCACTGGATTGCAGGACTGGGGAGCTATGGGACAGTTGCAGTGTTCACACATCTCATCCAGGTTCTCGATCCACTCGCCGTCGGAATAGTCTGAGCTGCAGTTGCATCCCATCGTTCCTGAAAGAAAATAAATTATGAAGAGCCGAGTGCATCGCACGCGCGTTATGGCTGCATCGGTAAAATACAGGAGGGGGAAAAGAAGGAAGGGGATTTATTTTTTTATTTCTAAGTGAAGAACATGTCACCGGGGGGCCTCGTCACAAAATGGAGGCCGGCGGTGACCCGAGCTGGAGAAGGAAGGCCTGAAAAGTTCGATCAAAGCTGTAGAAAACACACTGAGAACAAAGAACCTCCCTGATCACAGCCGGGACAATCACAGAGGCTCACACAATTAAATCCGAATCCAAGTCCAGCCATTCTAATCCTGCCTGATCCAGCATCCGCACGTGTTCTGTATAAAGTTATACAGTAGGCTTCTCTGTGTTTCTCAAGCTCTCTTGGCCCTCGTCGGACCCCTCGTGGAACGAGGTCACTGGGCTAAGCACCCCAGCGGTCCGTCCCAAAGGCTGAGAGCCATGAGAAAAATCTGAGGCCCGACCCGGCAACCGTGACCCCCTCAGCAACAACAACGCTCCAGAGGAGGCGAGGAGCGCCGCGTGATGGGGAGTCAGTTCTTTTACTGGAAACGGTCGGCGGACCGGGCCAGAACTCAGTCACACAAACAAAGGCAGCGTTTTCCATTCGGAGGGTCGCTCCTCTTATATCTGGGGGGGGACGTCTGCAAAGTATTGGACGATGGCGTAATTCGTTCAATTATTATGACAATGAATAACTGCTGCGAAACTATTTATTTTCATTCGTTACTCACGAGTTACAAAGAGTTCTTGGAGCGTCTCACTCCTGCGTATTAATCATAAACATTTATGAATCCTCTTTTTAATTTTACCATAATATGGATCCTCTTTGTCCTTTATGGGGTCGTCTGAAATATATTCAGCACCTTAAACCTCTCAAGTATGACCTCATTCCCTTTATTAGCATGGAGTTTAGTAGAGTTTAGTAATTTAGTAGTAATTACACATTATCTTAACATTAAAGTAATGATCAGTGATTAAATCATATTAATTAATGCCTTAAGTAGAATATTTACCTAAAATTTAGGTTTTAAGTGCTGCAGAAAAGTAATTTATTTTTTTTTTGCCATTCACATCCTGATGCCATCGTCGTCAGCGACATGATTCTTCAGACAGATAAAATGAAAGCTGATTATGAAAGCTTCATTACTTTGTGTGTTTCCTACGAATAGAATGAAAACGAATCCTTTTTGGTGTGTTATCAGGCTTTCTCTGTGAATATAGATGCTACTAACCTTGATCTCATGTGCTTCCTCTCGCTTCCCTTACCAAAGTCATTTCTAGCTGCTTCTATCTTTAACATTATTTCTGTAAGCAGTGTTAATTTTAACACTAAACATATTGTATAAACGCTCACATTGACTCACAACCTGTTTATTATCTATATTATGCAGTCTAACAAGCATTAAACTTACCTCCAGAGATAGAAAGTGTATATTCGACGTCCAATATTGTCAGATTCTGCGCGCTGCCATGTAATTACTGGTTTATAAAGGTTTCTTTCACAGGTTTGTAGGTTTTCGACCAACGCGCCAGCAGGTCATTGTCTGCCTGTCTGTCTTAACGAAACGTCTGCATCTTCAGCGCTTCGACGCGGTGGAGTGCGAGCTGGGGCATTTCCTGTCGTTGAAGGGTTGAGGCTTGCTTTGCTAGCCTCAGCAGGTGCTTCACGCTGCAGCTGTGCACGAGCCGGGGGGGAACGTTACCGGGTCAGGACGTCACCAAAAATGAATGTTCCAATACCGTTATGCACGGAGGGGCTCCAACTGCACCTCTCTTGCGGGTAACATGTGCAAGTGCGTGACCTTTGGGATGAGGAGCACCGTCGGTGCAGGGCCAGACAGGCGCAGCAGTCGGTGCAGTGCTTTATTTATTACTTTTTATTTTCCACAACAAAGCCACACTAATGCACCATTCCAGCCCTGATGGGTGGTTTCCTGCCTCCAAGTAAATATGTCAAAGGTCAAATGTGTCAAAGTTGCTGTCTGTGACTGGGGGCCAGAAACATCTGTCGCGAAACACACAAATGGGGACAAAAATAGCTCAGAGACGTAACACTGACCCCAAAGAGAGACGCTATTAGACTCTACAAGACCGCTCTAAACTCGTTCACCCAGTGGCCTGCCTCTCTCCTGTTGTGGCAAGTGTCTACTCGCACCCCTGCACTGACTGACAGGAAGTTGGTCCTAGCATCACAGGAAGTGCACATATAGGTGCGTTTTGAAGCCTCTTGCAGCGTACCGTGTGTTACTTGCAATGAAACCGCCTGAGCTGACTCAATTTCCATGAAAGCGTTTGACTTCAGACGCTGCAGGTTGAAATGTGGGCGCCTGAAGTGTTCTTGCGCTTTTCCACAATTTAGATTTTCCAAATCCGCTCAGCCGATTCCAACGATGCCGCGGGACTGCAACTGATTTTAGGTTTAAAGGGATGAGTGATGGCTGACCCCGCGGGGTCACCTGGGCCCGTCGAGCACCTTTGCAGCTCCGCTTTGGTGGGTTTCCCTGTGAGCTGACACCTCCCCCAAATGTAGTTTTAAATCACATTCTGTTACGCAGTTTGGGGACTGATACCATCGACGTGCAGATGGTTTTCCGACCCCTCCGCTGCCTCCCTCACACTGCAGGTGCTGGCCTACCTTCTCTTTCTCCTGACGCTCACCTCATGTGTGCCCTTTATTGTTGCTGTTAACAGATTCAGGCTGCCTCGATAGTAAAACAGCACTTTCTACTCCTACAGAATCACGTGTTATCATGTAGGGAAAGGTTCACATTGAATTCAAGGGGCATGGGAAACACAAGTCTGTGGCATTTCATTGTAAAAGCATCCACTGAGGAGAAGCGCCTGGAGGCGGAATACCTCAGTCCTGCATTTTCCATATGATCTCCATTTCCATTCTTGAGGCCGTCCACGTCCTTAAATGTGGAACAGTCCAGGAGGAGTTCTCATTTCACACAGTTGCCCTCTGCGCCGATGCGGGTCTGGTTTCATGTTCTGCTCCTCTCCGCCTCACAATGTCCGCCGCTCGGTGCAACCCTCCGGCTCCCCGTTCACATGTCTGGATATTACAGCAGGTCACGGAGGGAAAGAGGAGACTATTGTGCGGGGTGGCGTCGACGCGGCTTTGAAGGGATGACACGGGGGAAATGTGCCAGAGCATGTGCTCTGAGTCCCACCCCAAACTGTTGCATTTATGTGCAAACATTCACGCTCGTGCTAAATATGTCGTTTACAGGCCAGACTGGGTCTAACGCACCACCTTCATGTATTTCTTTTACTCCTGCACACAAATACAAAAATGCACTTGGGCGATCACCATCTCCTAAAATGACCTAACGTGACCTTCTGCCCGGAGTGATCTGAAAGGACCAACTAAATGTCTGCTCACTGTGATGGAATGTGATCGTGCATGAACGTGGCTGCAGGACTTAAGCGGAACCATTCATATCGTGTGAGTTGCTTTAACGCCTTATGCAACATCTGTAGTGAAACAATTCATTAATTAGTGATCAGAGCTGGAAAAATGGGCAATTTTAATCATCGAGAACCAAAATAAAACTCCTTATCCGGGTAAAGTACAGGGTAGTCAACATAGATGGTCAGCATCTGGAGAAAAGGGGGAGTGACAGTTATGGCACATTTAATGCATCGCTTAGTCGTTTAATGGGGAAAAATCTCAGCAGATTCTTAAAAAATAATCACGATTCAAGATGAAAATACAAGTTCAGAGCAGTTTTTTTTATTTTTAACCAATAGACAAAATACATAATATACAAAAATATACATTTCTGGATTTTTACTGCAGCACTCGACTCCTTGTTAGTTTTCGTCTCTACCAGGGCTGCAGGGAGGCTTCTCTATTTCTGTCTGATTTGTGTCAAAGTGGAAAAAAACTCCTGTGTTCAAATGCTCCCAGACAGTCTTTAAATCACAACTACATATGATTGTGCATCACAAATCCATAATAATCGCCTGCGCTTCCTGATTTAACCTTTCACTGGCTGTTCGACACTGAAGAGCCGGAGTAGCCGGGACTCTCCTGGAGGAGATGTGCAGTGTGTTTCCCCACGTCTCCACACCAGGCAGTCCTGAAGAAGCTATTTTCATGTGAGGACACCAGGTCCAAACAGCCGCCCACAGGTGGACATGACCTCTGGCACCCGGGCAGGCCTAACACAAGGAGAAGCGCCTGGAGTTGAGGTTCATCTTGGTGAGGCCCAGGTGTTTGAGCGGGTTGGACAGGGCGAAAGCTGCCCTCATGGGGATGTCGCACAGCAGATCCGACTCTTCCTCGCACTCCTCCAGCTCGTACGTGGCGTCGTCCAGCATCTCCTTGTGCCGGTGGCAAACCTGCTCCACCTTCAGCTGGTGGATCTCCCCGCGCAGGCGGATCAGCTGGCGGGCCAGGCGGTTATCCTGGACCTGCATCTCCCTCTGTGGATACAGGAATACTCGAAGGTGGGGAAACTTTGAAAAGTGCGTATCAGTAAAATGTACAGGGTTGTGTGTTTGACATCCCGCCCAGGTGTACGGGGAATGCGCGCACCACCACCCCTCCCTCACCAGCTCTTTCCTCAGATGCTTCAAAGCGTCGTCAATCGTGTCGAAGCCGCAGATGTTGCCCACCACCACGTCCGCGTCCTCGTTTCTCCGGGGAGCAGAGACCTGCCCGGCGTCCACACCGTTCTCGGTCCAGGGTCGACTCTGGAGCCGCTCCTGCCACTCCAGGTAGGAGGGTCTGCGCGTCTGCAGCTTCAGCTTCTCCGTGAGCGCTTTCAGGCTGTCCAGATCCTCCGTGTCTCCTTCTGAGGACTCGCCTCCAAACTCTTGAAAATCCATCTGCGCGCAGGCGACCACTTCTTTTGGGAATCCGGCGTGAGGATCGGCTGCTTGGAGCGCAACAGGTCTCCTGCCTTCCTTTATATGCAGACAGGACCGCCCATTTCACACAGTCGGAGGCCGGATTGAGGCTGGATCGTTTCTTTCGGAGTTATTTAGAAGCAGCGAGGTCACTAGTTTCCCCTCATTATATCGATGACATAAAGGACCGTTTTTAGAATGATTGTAAAAATGAGTAAATCTTTTTTTTTCAGGTTCAAGTTTGCTTGAGGCTTTTACTTAAAATAAACGTCGGGATTATGAATCTGCGACATTTTAATTCATTTTTCTTCTAATTTAAACTATACACAATTTTCTTTATATATACCACTGGCTTCTTTTCTCTATCCATTTAGTTTCAATGCCTATATTTCTTTTAATTTGGTTATAATTGGGACCTAAGTAATAATTTTCATGCAAGTGTTGATTGATATGACAAATAAAGGACCTTAAACCTGGAGCCTTAAACGGGTGGATTGTTCTGTATCATACTGATACGACAAAAATGCGTCAAAAGAATAATGCGGGGGGCAAAGATTCGTGTTATAGCTGATAAATGAGTTTTTATGTCGGCTAACCTGCCGTTTAATCATTATTATCATTATGGGCGCGTCATACCGAATTCACCCCACATCTCTGCTTCCACCTAGTGGCCATTTGTTATATGACACATCACATCACTTCTAGTTCCTCTTTTGTGCAGTGTTCAAAAACTTCGCCCTCCAACGCATGACACATGTCAGCCTCACAGGAAACTTGCACTTCCGTCTTCTGTGGCTCACGTTTACATTTCAGAACCCTTTCGTGCTGAGCCACATGTGTGGAAACAGGCGTAGTTCAACTATGCGCAGAAAAAAACGCCTACTTATAGACCCCTTATCAGCCGACAGAAAGAGCGCATCTGCAGTCGTACCCAGCCGAGAGGACGCACGGGGATCCCGCTTTCATTTTCTCACCAGACTCGAGGAAGTGATTTCAAGTCGGTAGCAGAAGTTCCGGAGGGAAGCCCAAAAGGAGGAATGGAGTTTTCTGAGCACATCAAGACGGCCAACGTGGAGGATGTTGTCCTCCAGCAGCCGCCGCACCCGCCTTGCAGAGGGACGCTGTGTATCACCGGCCACCACCTGCTCTTCTCGGAGCGAGCGGAGGGCAGCTCCCGGCAGGTCCTGCTGCTCCTCAGAAACGTGGACGCCATCGAGAAAAGGTGAGAGGAGGAGAGCATCGCTGTCTCTTAAAGTTCCACTGCTTAACCTCAACAATGATAACGCCGCATAAATCAAATCAAGTCTGCAATGATGACGTTGTAAACGTGTAACTATTATAGGACTAATTGCTAAGATGATTCTGTCTCCACTCACCGTCTAATTACTGTCTAATTATTCCTCAAACTCTCTGAACCAGTGTGGAAAACCTCTGGGCCTATTCAGGCCTCTACTCTAACACAGCCCAGAGTGAAAGGTTGGACACCCTCATTGATGCTGCGGCTGCTGCTCAGTCACATCTGCTAACAGCAGCTCTGTTTTCCTGCACACACTCACAGCGTGGGCTTGCTATACTAACGAAGGCTTTTTCATGAGCTATTTCAGTTTGGGATCGGGAAAAGTGAAAGAGAACGAAAAAACTTCCAGTTGCAGATGATTAATCCATGTTTATGTATCAATTTTCTGTCCCACTGTCCAGAATAACCTAAATACATTTAACCTACAGCAACCACATACCCGCCTTAACCTTGACCTTAAACCTAGAACAAAGACTCAAACAGCCATTTGTAGTTGGACACAGACGCACACACACATGCACGCACACGCGCGCAGATTTGTTTTTCTGCTGCAAGTAAAAATTTCTGCCACGCTAAAGCACAAAACTGTCATTTTGCCCTCTTGCATTGTTTTCACAATTTGTGTGTGTGTATGTGTGTGCGTGTGTGTGTGTGTGTGTGTGTGTGTAGGCTATTGGGATCTTCCGGGACCATTAAGATTAAGTGTAAAGACCTCCAGGTTCTCCACCTTGACATCCCAGGCATGGAGCGGTGTCTCAACATCGCCCACTCTATTGAGGTACAATAACAGATCTAATTGTCCCCCTTTTTTACCCCCCCCCCCCCCCCCCCCCGTGTTTTATGGATTATTCACACCGATGTCTCTCTGTCCAGACCCTGTCCTCCCTGGACACCGTGTCAGAGATGTACCCGTTCTTTTACAGACCCTCCGGCCTCAGCCTGCAGGACCCGTGGGGCCTCTCATCCCCTGAAACCTTCTACAGCCAAATGAAGGAGCTTGTAAGCAACATCTAAACTTGTTTGTCTGCAGAGTCTGAGGGGCAACGTTCCTCCAATGATACGACATCCACACGGCAGGAAAACGCCATGGAAACTGAACATGGGGGTCAAGAGTCAGGATATCCTTATGGCTTAGCTTTCATTTGTTTTTCATTTTTGCAGAAGGTCCCGCTCACTGATTGTGTGTGTATTTAAAACACACACTCGCACCTTCCTGTGGGGCTAGCATGTTGCTAGGGTGAGACCTTGGAGGCACCACTGTTTGGCCTGTTTCGTAGGAACCATGTTCCAACATCTGTTGCCATGTCGCTGCCCTTTTACACAGAACCGCCTTTTATTTTATCAAAGATTTTCTTTGTACTTTCAAGCGCTGAGCAATAAATACGAGCTCAGATAAGTTTATGGCCTTAGAAAAACACCCAGCCAACCAATATTAACCACGCTTAAGCTAGAGGTTTCCCTTGTGAGTCAAGGTTTGCTTTATAGTTTAAGGACAACCCTTCAAAGCAGCAGCTGTCTCCTCTCCTGTGTGGCTGAATGTGTTCCGTCTGCAGCAGGACAGGTGGCGGCTGAGCACGGTCAACAGAGACTACTCGGTGTGTCCCTCCTACCCTCCAGCCGTCATCGTCCCCAAGGACGTGGACGACGAGATGCTGAGGAAGGTGGCCAAGTTCAGACAGGGGGGACGCTTCCCTGTCCTCTGCTATCATCACAGGAAGAACGGGACGGTCAGGTGCTTTCTATAAATTCATTTTAAATATGCGGGTTTGCCAACTGAAGCGAGCCTCTGGTCCGACAGGTGATCGTGCGCAGCAGCCAGCCGCTGACCGGACCCAACAGGAGGCGCTGCGGAGAGGACGAACACCTCCTTCAATCGGTGCTCGACGGCGCCGACAGAGGCTATATTATCGACACGCGCTCCAGCCAGCAGGCCCAGCAGGCGCGGATGGCGGGCGGAGGGTTTGAATCCAAGTCATCCTACAGCTGCTGGAAGAGGCTCCACAGACCGATGGAAAAGTGAGTGAGTAGATTTGGAAGGGAGGGCCCGACTGGGCCGCTGCTCAGGCCTATTTGTGATGTCACACGCGTGCTCAGGGGTAAGGCGCTGCAGGAGAGCCTGATCAAGGTGGTGGAAGCCTGCGGAGACGGATCCCACAACGTGGACCGCTGGCTCAGCAAGCTGGAGAATTCACGGTGGCTAACTAACGTCCAGACCGCTCTGTCCACAGCTGGGCTACTGGCAGAGTGTGTGGAGAGGTGAAAGACAAGCAAACAAACAAACAAAGACTCCTTCTGCTAAAAAAAAACAAGTTGGGAGACCCTGAAGCTTGTTTTGTTTTTTTACAGAGACGGTCATTCAGTTCTGATTCACGGCTCCGATGGGACAGACTCCACCTTGGTCATCAGCACTCTGGCCCAGCTCATCATGGACCCATGCTGTCGCACTCTGGAAGGCTTCCTGGCGCTGGTGGAGAGGGAGTGGATACAGGTGATGCACGTGTCCATGCGGGGAAGCGCGCCTGGATCGTGTCCCCAAATCTGAAAACATTTAAAGATGCTGCTCAGCCATTTCTATGGTGGTGTTGCCTCACAGTCTGACCCATTCAGGAAACAGCACTTTCCTGTTTTCTGCTGTGGAGTTTGCATGACTTGCATGAAGCTGCACGTAGGTCTAAAACTGCGTTTCCCCAGGCAGGACACCCGTTCCAGCGGCGATGTGCACATTCGGCCTACTCCCACGCCCGCATCCAGCAGGAATCCCCGTCCTTCCTGCTCCTGCTGGACTGTGTCTGGCAGCTATGGCACCAGTTCCCCCTGGCTCTGGGCTTCTCCGAGGCGCTGCTGCTGAAGCTGGCCAACGAGGCCTATGCGTCCAACTATGGCACCTTCCTTTGCAACAGACACCAGGAGCGGTGAGTTCACCGGCTCAGGACCCAGACTCAGAACCTGATCTGATCTGACCTGTCGTTCTGATTCACCCTTCCACTCAGATGTGCCCTGGGGGTGATGGAGAACACCCACTGCTTGTTCCAAGCCCTGTTGAAGCCCACAGAGAGGGAGACCTACTCCAACCCGCTGTATGAGCGTACTGAGCTAGCGATCTGGCCCTCGGTGCACCCTCAGTCCCTGCAGCTTTGGAGAGGTAAAGAGTGATCGTGTAAGCGAGCTGGAGTCACCGCGTGGGCTTCCGGTGGCGTGCTGAATGATGTCCGCATATATTTTTGTGAATGTTTTTCCTCAGATGTGTTTCCATCAGATGCACCTAGATGAACTGCAGCCACTCACTGACTCTTTAAGGTTATGGTTTAGAACTGCGTAGACGAGGGGAAAGTGCGCAGCTAATGCTAAGTGTTCGGCGCGCGTCCTCAGCCATGCAAGCGGATGCAGTCTCCGCACACAAAACCACACTCTGAGAACGTACTACAGGTCATTTGATGAAACCCCAGCTGATGTAACAGCAAAACACTTAGTTGGAAAGTGTTTCGAAATAATGCTTAAATATTGCAGTGATGGGTGTGAAGCCAACAGGTAGTGGGTTTCTTGTGCAACTCTACAGTTGTTGCCTGTCGAGGTTGAGTCACATGTGAATTTGTAGAATTGCGCCATTGATTCTGAAACCTGCTTCTTCCTCTGCTCTCGAGGCTTCTTCCTCAGGTGGACGGAGGAGGCTCGCCACCTGGAACAGGCTCAGGAGGAAATAAGGAACATGGTCCTCGCCTGGGGGAAGCTGGCACTCAGCTGACATCCGCTCGGCCCGTGAGCAGGAAGTTTTACAGCGTTCCAAACAGCAGTATTTAATTGTAAAAAATCTCAAAATGGAACAGTGGTTGTTTATTTTCACCACCTCCAGTGTCTTTAAAACGGATCGTTTGCCATAACCTTTCGTTTTTAAGGCTTATTGTAAAGTTGTGTTGCGCGGAGCTTTTTGTAACTCGCTCTAATTAATAAACACGAAGGGAAAGAAAATCCAACTATCTGACACTTATTTGATGATAAATATGTGTAGAGGATGGCAGGACATTGTCCCAGTCCTGTTAAGCTCAGCTAAACTGCCATCACAATGTAAATCCCTCTGCTAGTCAGCATGTTTGCGCACACGGAGCTTTGCAGGCTGGAGACTGTAGTTCTCTTCAATCAAGAGCCACAGGCCCCCCAGTGATTAAACAAGTGGAGCAGAACAACAAAGCCCAGCACGAACCTCTACCTCGGCTTATTTACCCAGTGTTTACTGGGTGGAAAACTTGACTTCCTCAATGCCTCGACGGCGCTCTCCTCGGATGTCAGATGTCTCCTTTCTTCTTTTATTCTAGTCGTTTTGGATGTTTTTCAGCAAAGTGACACCGGCTGGACCAAAACCCACCCGTCTGGGATTCCTGAGATTGGTCAGAACCCAGGTAAAAACCCGATTCTCTCTCCCCTCTTCGTACGCGCCCTGTTGTTTTTAACGCTGCGTGTTCACGGCTCGCCGATCAGGACCCGAGATTTCATCTGATCCCTTTGACACATTCCGACTTTCCTCCGGGCGGCTGGCGGACATGAAGCCACCGGCGTGCGTCCGCGCGGCGGCTGCCTTGGGCCTGTCTTGCCAGGGCTGTCTCAGGTTCGGCGGTTTCAGTTCTTGGCGCAGGCAGATGAGCAGGTGGAACGACCAGGAGAACTGCTGCCCACAGCCTCCTCAAGAAGCCCCCCGGATCCTCATCACAGGTACTTTCCTGGCTCTCTCCTGCTCACGTGCACTTTCTGCGTCCCGCGGCTTCCTTTCACGGTCGGGTTTTGCTCGAGTCGAGTTTTAAGCCGCTGTTCTGGAATTTCTAAAGGCTTTTTTTTTTTTTTAAGGGCTTCATCTTTAATCATTTCCACTTTGCATCATAGTTTGGAAATTTAACGGAAGGCTATCAAAGCGTCAGAGGCATGAATGGAGCACGGCAGACACGTGCTATTGTTTTCGAGTTGTTTTCATTGTACATTTTTTTGACTCACCACAAAAGGGGCGCACACAAGCAGTTCCCGCTGGCATAAAAGAGCGGCTGAGGGGCTGCGGGGCAGAATAATGCCTGAGCCTTGCTGTCGGTGCCAGGATAAAGCTTTGGAGCAAACAAAGCAAGATGACGCGTGCGCGTGCCAGAACCGTGCCTTTCTTTTTCCACTCTCCTTTTTTTGGGGGGGTGTTTTGACTGACTAAAAATCAGTGCCGGTCTCTGCAGGTGGCCTCGGGCAGTTAGGTGTGGGACTGGCGCAGATGCTGAGGTGAGACTGTGAAATCCTGGAATTCCAGGGACCTTGAAATCAAGCAAAAGTGTCACCTTATCTGTGATGATGCCTCAGGAAGCAGTACGGGACGGATAATGTGATCCTCTCCGACATCAAGAAGCCTTCGCCTGATGTTTATAAGAGCGGTATGAGACTTTTTTTGTTTTGTTTTTAATAAAAGGAACCTTCTAAATTGACTCCTCCTTCTCGCAGTTTTAAATTTCCCCTTCTTTGTCCATCAGGCCCGTTTGTTTACGCCGACGTGCTGGACTACAAACTTCTCCGGGAGCTGATCGTGAATAACCGCATCACTTGGCTGGTGCACTACAGCGCGCTGCTGAGCGCCGTGGGCGAGGCCAACGTGGCTTTGGCGCGCAAGATCAACATCACAGGTCTGCTGAATGCACACGCCATCAACGCGCAGGGCCTTTTGTAGGATTTTAATGTTTACACTCCACTTTGAGGTTCTGTTGTCCATCTAGGCCTTCACAATGTGCTAGACTTGGCTCTGGAGAACTGCCTGCGCCTCTTTGTCCCCAGCACCATAGGAGCCTTTGGGCCATCTTCCCCACGTGACCCAGCCCCTGACCTCTGCGTGCAAAGGCCTCGAACTATCTACGGTGTGTCCAAAGTGCACGGAGAGCTGATGGGAGAGGTGAGACAGTCATCCGGGCTATTCACACATCCACAAGCCCTTCATGTACCCCTGTCTCATTGGTCCTTGCCTGTTTCTTTTCAGTATCTCCATCATAAATATGGTCTTGACTTCCGTTGCCTACGTTACCCCGGTGTTATATCGGTCAACACAACTCCCGGAGGAGGAACCACAGGTGCTGCACCGATTCTTCACCCCACATGATTCGGCGCAACCAGCCCAGTAGGAGCACTTTCCACCTTTGTCTCCACAGATTATGCAGTTCAGATCTTCCACGACGCTCTCAGCACGGGCCACCACGAGTGTTACCTGCGTCCCGAAACGCGCCTCCCCATGATGCACATCGCCGACTGCCACCGCGCCACGGTGGAGTTCATGCAGGCGCCGGAGTGCCAGCTGACGCTGCGGACCTACAACATTGCAGCCATGAGCTTCACGCCCGAGGAGGTGGCCCAAGAGATCCGCAAGCATCTGCCTCACCTCAAGGTCACCTACAATCCTGATGTAGTCCGCCAGAGCATTGGTGAGAGGCTGCACCAGCCATCCATCATCCATCCGTCTGTCTGTCTCTCTGTCTGTCCGTCCTTCCGTCCGTCCATCCACCCATCTGTCCATCCATCCATCCTCTTTCACAGCAGACAGCTGGCCTGTGAGGTTCGATGACTCCAATGCCAGGAGAGACTGGGGATGGACGCCTGTGTTCGGCCTGGAGGAGCTGGTCACAGACATGCTAAACTCCATCCAGAGCAGGAGGGCAAAAGAAGGTTTGCCTGCCAGCTAGCAAAACGGCACCTTTGACTTTACCTTCGGCCTGCAGCCACCGGACAAACGTGTCCTTCACCCTCATGGACTGTCCTGTAGCTCTGGAACATCACCCCTCGGGGTTGTGAAGAAGCTTATTGATCTACAGGGCAACTCTCACCTGTGCATATTTTAGTATTTTCAGGGATTCTTTATTGACAAACCTTTGTCTTTGGTTTTTTTTTAGCCTTCTTGACGGCGTCCTCACCATTTATTGCACATTGATATGTTCAGAATCGTGCAAATGTTGTGCTCATCGCTGTTTAGTCATAACAATATGGACCTGACACATTGTATTATCAAATCAGCGTTAAAAATGGAAAATTGGACAACATATAAAACTGACCTACCCTTGCTGTGGACTCTCATAACAACACACCTTTATTTTACTCTTTGCCAGATGTGTGAGTTTGGTTATGAGTACAGAGGAAGCCTTTTTTTTTTACTAGATCTGTGGTAACACATAAAAATAGGAAAGATGTGGATCTACTTATTAACAACAACAGGCATTGATGCTGTTGATGACAACAAACGTATCAAAGAATAGATTATTTTAAGCACCTTAATACTTCCATGTTTGTGGGGGTTTTTTAGATCAGTGATAGTGCTGCCAAAACTATTCAACATTAACTCTGAAAAGGCTGATTGATCATTTTTGTCATTTTTTTTTTAGCAAACCTGTTCCTTTTGCTGCCTTTCTGTTGTGAATAAATTTTCTGTGAGCCTTGAAGATTTTGGAAGGAAATCCTCTATTCTGTCATTTTTTTTGGTTTAATATTAAATTGGTTACTAGTTGATTGATCATTGCTAAAATAATGGACAGATCTGTTGATTGTGTCCACGGTGTCGTCGCACCACCAATTGCTCTAGCCTGTCAGAGGGATGAATTAAAAGTACCTTCACTTAAAAAGGTGCGTTTATTACATATAAGCTACACTGAAAAAGCTTTTCAAAGAAAACTTTTTTTTAATCAATCAGCTATTTTTTAGAAAATAATTTTCCTCACAATATCGACTGCTTTAGATATTAAACAATACCAAAACTGTTGATCTTCACGTTGATTTCAACATCCTGTCTTATTATTAATTCTGACGTTGAAGTCTTCAGTGTGTTGTAAAAGTGTGAATTTTCAACACCCACTTGTACAGAATCCAATCACTCGCTTTCTGTACATATTTGGGTAAAATGTGGTTCATGGACACAGCAATTGAATTAGAAACCAAATCAACTGTGTGGAAGGCATGCTTGGCCACATGAGGAAATCAAAAGAAGTTGACCCTTGACCTTTGGGAACACCTGTCTAATATATGATCTTAAAGACAATCAAGCTCATCCAATTGATGTGGCCTGGCCGACACCACATCCTGAATCCTCCCGGATCAATGTATTACTGCTCAACGTCAACATTTACTTTCTTTTTGTCGCCTCGACCTGTAGATTGAAACGCTCTCCATTGTCAACCCCCGTTTCGGCCCATTAGCGCCACCTACTGGGTCGGAGTATGGGCGTAATTCCCGTTTCTACCGCTAGAGGCGCACCCGTCATCCGGCTCTCGGTCTATTAAACGTCTTCAGTGTGAAACACGTCTTTCTGAGTAGTCACAGTTAATATTCATTTCTCCGAATATGGACGCGGGGTTTTTCCGCGTAAGTATTTAACATTATGCAGTATTGTCTTGCCGAAAACGTTAATGCAGCTAGACTCGATATTATGACATTTAAATGCAGAATCCTCCGCGGCGGATGAGGGCCTCGCATTCGGAAGCATACGGCGTGGGCTCCGTCTATCCTTTGATGAAACATTCGGCTCGTTTTGAGTTTCCTCGGTGTTGTTTTTAACCCAATATTACAAACTAGAGGCGCATGCTATTCTATAGATAAGTATGATGCAAAAGTTTCTCAAAATAAATCGCTATCTGACTTCAGATAGCAGTGGTTGCACTTCTCCCGCTAGTGGCAGGTTTGCTCGCCATGATAAAGATGGCGTCCAACGGAGCGTCTTCTTTTAAATCCGTGATCGCTATTTAGCCCGTTAAAGCTGGACTTGGTAATGCCTAATGTTGATATATACTCGTGGAAGACTTTCCTGGTTTCATTTGTACTGCAAGTGGTCAAATGTGACCTAGTAATGTGTTGGTAATAGTCTGCCCAGTTTCCTTAGCATTAGCTTACCTTGACTTGCGTCTCATTTGACTCGCTGCGATCGGCATGATGAAGACGTCGTTTTTCCGAAATAAAGACAGATATTCGATGCAGAATGCCATTCTGTGTTGTAATTCGTTGTAATTTGTATGTTTGTTTTCAGGGCACTAGTGCGGAGCAAGACAACCGGTTCAGCAACAAGCAGAAGAAACTACTGAAACAACTGAAATTTGCAGAATGCCTGGACAAAAAGGTAAATCATTTGCTGCTTTGCCTAATTTACACGCTAGATTTTGACAGTAGCATGTTGCTTAAGCAGGACCAGACGTATTTGGACAATATCACAGTTCCATTTTGCCATTATGAAACCAGATATAATGCATTGGAGTGCATTGTGTGTGTGCACCAGTGTTAAATGTGACACCCTTATTTGTGAAACCTGCCACTTTTTCAACACTGTAACACTAATATTTTACTCAACCTTTCTCTCTGCTTGTTCTGTGTTCAGGTTGACATGACCAAAGTGAACCTGGAAGTCATCAAACCTTGGATTACTAAGCGAGTGAATGACATTCTAGGCTTCGAGGATGATGTCGTTATAGAGTTTATATTTAACCAGCTTGAGGAGAAGGTAATGTCATATTTTTATTTATTTTTTCGTAGTGGGTTTTTTTGGTTTGGTTTTGGTTTTTCCCAGACGTGTCAGAACTTTGAGGCTATTACATAGGGAAGGGATACAAGCACAAAGTAGCACATCCTAGTCAAATTCAATGGGTAAAGTAACAATTGGTGTAAAGCAGAATGACGTGATCATGTTTTGCTGTTATGTGACAACATGCCTTTATTCAGCAGCCTTCTAATGATGATGTGATTTATGATTTAAAAGGCCTCAACCAATATGGATGTTATACCTTGCAACAGAAGTATAGCACCAACATCTAATTAGCTCTCTCCTGAGCCCAAAGTCACTGAGCCCAACTCTGTCTTCATGATGCAGTGTGTGGTTTGAGGTGAGTTTGAAGCAGGGATCACCTATATCATTTTAGTGAGAGACACAACACCTGAGTCCTATTCTACATACAGTTGCCTATGTTGCATTGCATAGATCTGGAGTGCACCTTTAACATTGGTCAGCCTCCTCCTAGCATCATTAAAGTAGGATTGGAATGAGAGCGTTCATAAAAATGCGACTGCTTTTACCATCATTATGGACCCCCTGCTTGTATTCTTTAAAGAGAATTTTAAATGTTGCTAGTGTGTCCAACAGAAAATGGACACTGAAACTTGCTTTCGACCCTGTGACCATGCGCAGGGTGCTACTTAAACAGCCTCGGTGTATTTCCAATAGCAAGTGCCAGTGTTTTGATCCGTACCAGTAGTGTTGCGACATACTTGATGTCTTGCAGAATATATTTTCAGTTTGACTCGACCTTTAAAACTATTTTGATGAACAAATGAGGCTCGTGAGATGCTCTGCTGGTCCTGTTGACAATGAGTGATAATGTCTTGATGAGGATATTGATAAAATCTACAGTTGCAACTACTAAAACATTCCTTTTTGTTTCTAATCGTTTTCTCTAACTTCGTGTCAAACTACTTGACAGGCGGGTGATGGGTAATTCCCATCACACAGGATTGAGCTTGGAAAAAGATGGAACACAGGGTTTGATTAGGCAATGCTAATAGATGAATTCTTTTTTAGAAATGTCAAATCAAATGCTGTTTCTGGGTGATATTTTTGATTCTGTCTTAGCCTTTTTAGGGTATTGGGAGGGCTGTTGAAGCTAAGTTTAAAGGGCACTGTTGTGTTATTTCTATAACCTTTTTGTATAACTGTGTACTCATTATTGCTTGTTCATCTCTTGCAATTTAGATAAATGATATAACATTAAGCTCATGGTGGTTGAGTCTCAAGCAGTAGGGAGGCGGAAGCAAGCCAAGGGAGCTCCGTGCCCACTGATCCCACGGGACTCACTGAAGACACCGGAACTGTACTTGCAGTGTTGGGTTTTAAAGCACTCTGTATTGTGGCTATTTGTTTAACTCCTGACGTTTGGACAACAAGGGGTGGGGTGGGACACAGCATTGGGCAGTTACTGGGATAGTACTGAGGAAATAATAGTTCTTGTTTAATAAGAGTTTTCTGATTGCATATTTGGGGAATAACAGTCACATTGATATCAGCTGCATGCAGGCTATATCTGTAGATATATCTCCCCCCACAAACTCGCACTCTCTTTTTGTTGTGGTTTTTTAATGAGGCTTTGCTAGGTAATTGGATCTAAGTATTCTTTTTAAAACAAAACAAGACCGTGTAACTACACAGTGACATGAATAGTTTAGCAAAGACTATAGCCTCTCCCCGTCATAGTTTCCATTCAATTAATGCTCATATGCTGCTTTTTCTCCCTTTTCAATGTGTGTGTTACAGCACCCAGATGCCAAGATGATGCAGATCAATCTGACGGGCTTCTTGAATGGCAAAAATGCTCGGGAGTTCTTGAAGGATCTGTGGCCCTTGTTGCTCAGTGCCCAGGAGAACATAGCAGGCATCCCTTCAGTTTTCCTGGAACAGAAGAAAGAGGAAATTAGACAAAGACAGGTTGGTAAAATGCTCATCGGTCTAATAACGTGCTGGAGTTAAACGTGTTTGTGAAGGACAAACGTCCCGTTTGTAGAGGTGCATCCTTGGAATCGATGAGTCTGTTTGTTTTTCCTGTAAGATTGAACAGGAGAAGCTTGCGTCGCTGAAAAAGGTTGATGAAAGCAAGAAGGAAAAGGACACGAGAGAGAGGGCCCAGTCCAGGAGCCCAAGAAGGTAAAAAGACGGCACTTAAATGTGGATGTTTTCAAAGCCGGTCTCCAAATGCACTATTAAACAGCTCTTTCCCTTGTGTTCAGACGAAAGACAAAGTCACCATCTCCACGGCGACGGTCGCCAGCAAAGCGGGAAAGAAAGCGCAGCTTGTCACACTCTCCCAGGCGTAAACCCAGTCCAGCTGCAGCTGCTTCACCACCACCACTCATGCAGATGGCCACCAAACCAGTGGAGCAGTTGGTAGAGCCCGAAGTATCCGGGAGAGCCTCACCAGAACCAGTTATCCAAGACACTACCCGGTTTGTTACATACTTGACATCAAGTTTGGGGATTTGCCGTTCAGAAAAATACAAATGTTGAGGCTTTAATCTCTTCTTTTATGCCTGTAGTGACACAGTGGTTGAGGTGAAGAAAGTAGAAGCTTTAAATGAAGTCAAAGAAGCTTCTCCAGAGAAGCCGCAGAAGAAAGAAGAACCGCCGCGTTCCCGGGAAAAGGAGCGGGACGTCAGGAGAGAGAGGCCACACCACCGCTCTCGCTCTCATTCCCGCTCTCGCCGCCGACGGTCCCGTTCTAGGTAACATCCAGGCTTATTTATAAAATTAAAAATTCTGATCTACTCTGACTAATCCATCACTTTTCCAGGTCTTACTCTCCGAGAAGAAGACAGAGTCCGAGAAGGAGAATGTCTCCTCGTCGCAGGAGCCCCCCGAGACGTGGGCCAACGGCCTCTAGGCACAGACACAGACGTTCTCCTGTCCGCAGGTCGGTGACACAACTAAAGACAATTACCTTTTACTGCTTGTGTAAAGAGTAGGCCGTTTTCCAAATGTCTTTTTAATGCTTTAAAAAAAAAACGACTCATAATTTTCAATGAACAATGTAAATATAAAGTGAGTTATAGCTTTCACTGTTTTCAATTATTTTCTATAAATATTTTAAACACTGCAGCCAAATGAGTGAAAAGATGTCCTGTGTAGACTGTTTATGTAATTGATATTAAGAATGTCTTCATTGTCTAAACTATGAATTGCTGATGGTTCAAATTTGGATCATTAAATGTTTTTACATGATCTCTCCAGCAGGAGGCGCTCTCGCTCCGCCTCATCAAGTGGCAGCAGCTCCTCCGGCTCCCCCTCACCTAAAAAGGCAGTGAAACGCGTATCAAGCACACCACCTCGCAAACAGGGTCATCATCTTGAGGCCTCTGTGAGCCCTTCAGGCAAAGACAGGCGATCGCCTTCACCACGGGCCAGGAGGGGCCGAGCTTCTGCATCCCCCCCCAGATCATCTGGTAGGGTCATTACAATCTTTTTACTGCCCTATTGGCAAACATTTACACCAAACTTTAGAAAGTGCTTCATCTCAAAGATTTAGGGGATTATAATTTTTTTGCTAAATTTTGTAAATTGGGGTTTTAGAATTGGTGTGAATTTATGGCGCAGAAGAATGTTTCTCATTAAAACAACCCAAAAACTTTTCATAGGTTTCAAGCGAAAACCAGAAAGGGGCGACTCTTCCTCTGATAACGTCAAGGCTCGACCTTCCGACGCATCCGAGTCTGGTAAAAAAACAACTTTCAAGTTGGCTTTTAAACAATGCTAAATGGTCCTTTGATTGGAATCGTCATCGCCAGTTCCCGTAGCTCCGCTTTGCCTGGTTCTTCTGCCACTGATGGGAGACTTTTCATTTCAGATGAGGATAAAAACGGGAAAGGAGCAGCGACGGATTCGGTGCAGCAACGCCGCCAGTATCGCAGGCAGAATCAGGAGTCGTCCTCAGGTGGGAAGAATTGCATCGCCATCCCTTCCATCCCCCAAACCTGCCGTCGCCTAGACTACAGGCTCATCACATGCATCACCTTTTGATTATCCGTCTCTCTTTAGATACAGGATCATCCTCTTCTGAGGACGAGGCGCCCAGTAGGCCAAAATCTGGGCCAAGTGCCAGAAACGGAGAGGTCAGAAGGAGGCGTAGTCGTACGCCTTCCCCGCGGCGGCGCCATAGAGACGTCTCGCCTAGGTCAGTCGATCTGCTTGGATGATTCGCCTCGCTGCTCTGCCACGGTGCCAGTTAAGCTCAAAACTCATCCTTCGGGGTTTGTGTTTCTAGGAAAAGGCGGTCTCCTTCTCCTGGACGAAGGCGGCGCTCTCCTTCACCTCCACGCCGCCGCCGCTCTCCATCTCCGAGACGAAGGTATGGATATGTACATACATATATACATTCTCCAGGGGCGGGGATTCATTATAACAGCGCGTTCAAATCTGACCGAATCCGAATTGCAGGTCTCCGTCTCCGCCGCCCCGTCGTCGCTCTCCGTCACCGAGGCGATATTCTCCCCCCATCCAGCGTCGCTACAGCCCCTCCCCTCTGCCGCCACAGAAGCGGAGGTTGTCCAGCTCTCCCGTCAGGCGCTCCCCTCCCATGGCCAAGCGTCGGCCCTCCAGGTCTCCCAAGCGCCGGGGTTCTCCTCCTCAGAGAAGGCGCTCGCCTCCGTTCTCCCAGTCTCCACCCAGACACAGGAGGAGCCCGGTGGCTGCCCGGAGGAGCCGAGACACCCGATCCCCGGGCGCCGCCCCCAGCCGCCTCTCTCCTTCCCCCGCAAACCGCGGCCACGCTCTGAGGCGTTCCGCCAGTCCTCAAGGGCGTTTTGATTCCTCCGGCACGTCTCCGTTCAGCCAGAGGAGAAAATCTCCTCCCCACAGTGGCAAACCCATCCGCAGAGTGTCGCGAACCCCGGAGCCGCGCAGCAACCCCAGGTAAGCTCACCGCCGACGCTTTTAGCACACGTACTTTTCCAGAGTCGCTCTTGAATTTCCCGTTCTTCCCTCTTCAGACAATCTCCAAGTCCTCAGCCCATGAGAACTGCTTCCTCTAGATCTGTCTCGCCTCCACCAGCCACTCTCAAACGTCCAGCGGCTGCATCCGCCTCCCCGTCACCAACTCGCTCAACCAGCGCCTCTCCGCCGCCGCCGGCCAAAAAGGCCAGCAGTGGCTCAGGGAGTCGATCCCCAAGCAAGGTTAGATATTCCCAGTGTTCCCAGTGGGCGTCAGAAGTCCCTGGTTGTGTGGAACGATTGTCAGCGGACCCTTCTTGTTGAGTTGCTCTCTCTCAGGCTGGGACGCCACTAACTAAAGGTTTGTTGTTCCAGACTTCGGACGTTGAGGGAGGCGGCAAGAAGAAGAAGAAGAAGAAGGAAAAGAAACACAAAAAAGACAAGAAGCATAAGAAGCACAAGAAGCATAAGAAAGAGAAGAGCGGAGGTGCCGCAGCTGGGGATGGACAGGAAGTCCAGCCCGCGGAGGAGGACGGAGACTCAAGAAAGGTAGGTCAGAGGTCCTCTTTTAATCCTGAATCATCTGGACGGTGAACATTCACACCGGTGCTCATTGGCTGTTAATTCCGGTTTTGCAGGATTCTGAGAGCGAAGCGGACGATGGCTTGGACGATCTGGAGAAGCACCTGAGGGAAAAGGCTCTGCGCTCCATGAGAAAGGCCCAGCTGTCTCCATCCCAGATGTCCTGAAAACATTGTTTCCACATTAATGACCTGGTTCAGCTTTAGAATGTACAAATTGTTAGGTCTTTTTTTTTTTCTTCTTTTTTTAAGGAATTTGTTTGCTACATTCTGAAGGGTGTGTTAATTAGGTTTGTTCTTTGGTGTTTTCTGGAAACTGTAAAAACAACCTGCGTTATATCCATATTTTCCACATGTCGAGCAGGGTTCAGAGGTTTAAAGGTCTCTCCTAACAGCAGCTTCGTTTGAGAAAGGATCGCATGAGCATTGATTGTCTCTAATGCATGAACATTATGGAAATACAGAGGAAAACAAGCACACCTGTTACCTTTTGAGTTCAAGCAGCTGTTTGAACTCCTGGCGGCCCGTAACGGTGTTTTCTCCCACGTCGTCGATAAATAGAGGTATTTGGCATTGTTTAACCTGCTGTTACTTGATTTGGACATTTTGTTTCCAAGACTGAAAAAAGATCTGATGTAACCCCATTTGCTTTTGCCCCCCCTCCCCCTCTCTTTCCCCCTCCAAAAAAAAAAGACCCCAGTAAGATTTTACTTTGACAAATGTGCACCAAGCTAATCTCTGTGGAACTGCTATGATTTGTATTTAGTACCCCTGACTCTTGTCATACTGTCATCCTTTCGAATTAAAGTGTTTTATAGAATCTGCTTTGGACTGATTGTAAGTTGTTTGTCCTGGGGGGGGCTGGCTGGACAGTTTTGGTAAAATGAAAAGCAAAGTGAAGACATTCAGACACGTTCGACCTTTGTTGGCTGCCCAGGTCCATTTAAAGATTCTAAATATCTAAGCTGAGATGGTTTTGAAGCTATTTTGTGACCCTGCCAATAAAGGTTCTGAACGTTATAGCTGAAAGTTGAGTCTAAAACGAAACTCGGGGGTTAATGGGGAAAAACCTGGTAATTCTGTCACTTCAACTGGGGGTTGGGACGGGGGGGGGCTGAACCCTCCCAGCATGAATCCTCCCTTCGAACCCTCCCACATCCCCTCCTTTAGGTGACATCACGGCTTTAAATATTCCCGTTACTTCTTCCCAGACCTCCTCCTCCCTCATTGCTCAGCCAGCATAGAGAGCCCGTGTCGGCTTAGCCTAGCTAGCCCGAAGTAGCTGACCCGGTTGTATGTAGCGGGCTCCGTTAGCTCCGCGGCTACCGTCCACCCCGCTGCCGGCAGCAGATCCGCCCTCTCCCCGAGAACAGAAGCGCCCGTTGGGCTGCGGAGAAGGGCGAAACGCAGACGAGAGAAGCGAGCCAAGTCGGGCGTGGTAGAGCACTTTTGTGTCCCCCCCCCCTCCACCAGAAAACTTTAACAGCAGCGCCCACCATGTCGCTGTCGGTGCCGCAGAACGGAGTAAAGGCGGACAACGAGCCGCTCATCGAGCTGTTCGTGAAGGTAAGACCGCAGGAGCAACTTTCCCATTCCGACCCCAGCGCTTTGTGATGACACGCTTCAATTGCCCCCCTCGGGGGGGACAGACCCCGACTGTAACGACCCGTCTTTCACTGGCGCGCCGGTCTACGGTGAAATGCTGATTTATTCTTTTCTCTTTGTGATGATGTGACCTCCGAGCGCCAGCGCCCCTGTGGCCATGTGCAGCCCGCCGCGGCGGTCGCTGGGGCGGATTCAGCTCCCCGCCCTCACCGCCGAGAACGAGGCTGCCATGCTGGAAAAACTGACCAACAAAAGCCTTACAGTTGCTGCCCCAGACGCCCCCTCACTCGATGCAGATGTTTCTTTTCTCGTGAATTCTGCTTATTTTATCAGTTTGCTCATGGAATATGAATGGAAACTTGGGTGTGAGACACGTGCAGTGATGATCCCCATCAACTGTGCAGAATCCAGCAGCAGTGGTGATGGTGGTGGAGAAGGCTTGTTTCCCTTTCTTCTGTCCGTGGCTGGGCTGGGCGGGAAAATGGGAAAAGCAAGGAAAAGGGGGAGTGTGGGCCTGGAGTTGGTGGTGGTGGTTGGGAAGGGGGGTCTTGCTGGGTGCTGAATAGCTTGGGGAAAGAGCGCGGGTGGTGGAGAGGGCTGGCGCTGGGAATCAGACGCAGGACTGGAGGCGCTCGGAGCACGTTTGTGTGCACGCCTTTGTGTGCGTCCATGAATTGGCAGCATCTGCCTGAAGAGACACAGGGCCGAGTCCCTCCCGTCTCCGTCTCGCAGCCTGCAGGAGAAGTTGCATCATCCCCAGGCGTGGAGCATTTCCACCTTGGGTCAATATTTAGCACCTCCCCACTTTTTGGGACGGACTTTGTCCCCTCTGTGTTAGACGGGCCAGCATCTGACATGGCCGAATCCATTATTCACGCCATTGTTTTACCGCGCCGCGGCGATGAGGGACAATGGTAGGCACGCTGGTTGCCATAGGCGAGCCGGGGCTTCTGGGAACAGCTGATAGCAGCGTGTGGGCTTTGCCTTTGCGGTGTCATATCTGCCGGGTCACTGACACTGCGAGGCAACGTATCAACCAACGTTGTTTATAGCAACCGTTGTCATGTTACCCTGGCTGCATTTCCCCCCAGTACCTCGCTGACAGGCTCTGCTTCGGACGTTTGCCATCTTCGGTTTGCGTCGTTGTCTCCAAACGAGCTAGAGGTTGGGCCGACCCTTGACCCCTACGGCAGATTTGATGGGACCATTAAGAGGTTTTGTCTGTGTTCTTGCCGTAATTAAACTACCCTTGTTTTTAATTTCGCTTCTCGTTCGGTATCAGCCTGTGGTCGCGTGACGATGGGCAGAATACAAATGAGATGAGAGACAGATGGGCTTTATCCGTATTTGCATGAGCGCCTGAACGCTGGGGTCAGGCTACGGGTTGCAGAGCCTTCTGTTTCCGCCACACGTCCACGCTCCTGCCAGCCGTCGCCACAGAGCCAGAGAACACGGCGTGGCACAAAAGCTTGCCTGTGCATGGGAAACCATGGCGATGAGCTGTGATCTACTTGAATTCATCTGTCTGAGAGAAAAACATCTTTCTGGGAGGAAAGAGGTAGCGGCGAATCCAGTCCCTGGGGGTGTCTGGTCCGACCGGGATTTCTGTCCTACCAGGTAGCCAACGCTTGGACCTGGGGTCCCACTGTCTCTGCCTGGTAGGACAGAAAACCCGGCTGGACCGAGTCCCGAGGGGACTAGATTTAGGCACCCCTGCTACATCTTTTCTCCCAAAAAGATGTTATTCTTTCAGAAAGGTAAATTCACGAGGGCATCGGGAACATTTACGAATGCCGTAGTCGAAGCACAAGTGATTGCAGTGGAACGTGACCAACCTTTGCATGATAACGTGCGTCGGTCCAGCTCTGTAGAAACAGCTTGTACAAAAGGCCTTGGGAAGAGCTGGTGCGCGGCTATCAGTCGCGACATGTGACGCTCAGACAAACGCCTTGTGACGCGGCGTTTTTATGGAAACGCTGACCTTTTCCAGCCGTCACTGCTCTGTTGCATAAAACACTGCGCGCGGCTAAATAAAACTTTTTCCATGTGGTCTATCGGTCTCAAAATAGGCAGATCAACAATCCTTTGAGCGTTCTAGAACCTTCTGTGTTGGCCTCAATAGAAAAATGAGTTGAAGACTTGACGTTTCCCCAACATCCAGGAACGGTGCGGTCGGCAAACGTGTGTTGGGGTGTAAATATACGAGCTTGCGCTCTGCTGCTTGAATCCCGGCCTCTTTTTAAGCCCGCTGTTTGGTTTCCCGCGTCCTTTTTGCTTTTATGCTTTCCATGTTTGTATTTTTAAGTTTACGCTGTAATTCGCTGCACAAAATGTGCCAGTACATCCAGAGCAAAGGTCCGGTCCAGCTGCGTGCTGGGTGGAGGAAGACCTTGCTTGATTTGTGTTGTCTCGCCAGGAAGCCGGTGGCTAATGAGGCATTTCTCCTCTGAGCTGAAGAAGAGGAAGTGGGGGCCACCCTTGAGCAGCACAGATCAGAAGCTTTGAAGAGCTGATCCGGACTGAGTCTCGTTTGCTCAGAGGTCACTGTGGCGGCTAATAAAGTTGTTCAGTTTATGTCAGGAATTATCGCCCTAGCAGATCCGGATGCAGAGGAAAGGGGATCCTTCCCATCATCGTAAGGTGATTTGAGGAGAATCTTCCTCGCTCTTTGGGTGTACGTGACGTGAGCCCGGTTCTGTTTCACACGATCATTAGCAAACGGCCCTTCTGTGCGTGTTGCCAGCAGTAACAGTAGGTTCTTTTAGCCCCAAACTTCCATTCCAACTTTCCGTAAAGAGGGATAACTCGGGCGCTACAGTACAGTTGGCCTCCGTGGCTGCGAGGCCTTAAATTTTAAACCGGGCGACGTCAGCCTGAGTCAGAGCCACACCAAGGATGTGACGGTGTTTCCATGTTAAAGACTGGTCAGTACACTCATATCTTGTGTTGTGGTCTGGCTCAAAGTCTCGCCCACGCAGCTACAGTCATCCAGCTGTTGGGTCGCTCCCTACGCTGGAATAATGGCATCAACTCAAGCAAAGAAAGGAGAACTCTGCTTGGAGATCTGGTTTTATAACCCCTCCCCAAATTATGTCATGAGTAGTTTGTTGTTATAGACGACGGCGTTTATTTAGCTTTAAGTCGATGTGATCCCCCAATTTAACACGCCGCTATTGAGTATGAAAATATTCAGATTGTTGATTGATTTCCCGTAGCCGTTTTTATCTACAGTAATAAAAGTAGAAGCAGCAGTAAAGGCATTCCATATGCTGATTTTGTCCCACTCCCATCATGCACCTCTCCGCTCGTCATCATATCCCACCGGTTAGTTTGTGTTGCGCCCATTTCCCTGACTTCAGCTGCCCGGCCTATACATGGCAGGAACCCCGGCCCTCGTGCATATTTGTCCAGGAGACGGGGAGAGGCATTGCGGCTATGACGTTGCCATGGTTGCCCTCTTTCCAGCAGACATTCCTGCTGGGTGCCTGTGCAGGAGGAGCACGGCTGCGGCGCTTCACACGTCGTCAGTTCCTTATTCGGTCAAAGTGTGCCTCGAAGTTGCCGAGCGGCCCGCCCAATTTAGAATATGAAACGGGAGAGGTGAAGGATCGAGACCGCAGCGGCGCTAAATTTAGGCAGCGAGCGGCGACTGGGAAGGTCTGAACAGCATCTATTGTGCTCAGCGGCCGACTGGCATGAGCTGGGAATCACGTGCGACGGCGGGAACGCGTAACACAGATGAGAGGGATGAGGTGGTAGAAATACTGGCGCTCTGATCCTGCAGCTCCTGTCTGCTTTTTTGTCTTTGTTTTATTGCCTACTTGTAAAATGTTATTGAGCCCGGTAAAAAGTGCACACGTCTTCAAGTGTGTCCATGAAGTGCTCGCGCTCACATGACACGAAGCCTCCCGCTTAGTGTCAGGGGAGGTGATAAAGTACGACTTCACGTTGTCTGCAGGGAGGAAAGTGTTTTACTTTCACCCTGGACAGACCAGGTCTGATTGTTCTGCCACTTCCAGAACTCCAAGATAACATCCTGCTCGGGCCGTGACTCACGGGCCGCTGTGTGTTTGTATTAAACCAACAGGCGTGTGTTGACTCACGGTCCTTCCATTCAGCCCATAAAGAGCTGGATAACCTGCCGGCCTCTGATCTTCTTGTGCCTGACATTAATAATTTCCTTTGCCTCTGGAAATGTCCGAAACATCTGTGTACGATGTGACTCATTCTAACACCAGGTAAAAGCTGCAGTTTCTGACGGTGTTGGAATCAGTCCGCCGCTTTGAGTCCTTATTTTTAACTGCCGTACCTTGTTTACGTTTAAAAAGCCCCGGCTGGGGTGTTTTAATGGGATCCCCACCCTCTCCCTGGCCTGGCCAAACGCCTAGAACATTATCCGGAGAGATTTGTGTTGTTTTCTGTTTTCGAAGGTTCTCCGCGGGCGCTTCTGTAATTGTGGTGCGAGGGGGGGGCTAAATAAAACTCCTTTGGAAACATTGAGTGGGATGCGTGCGTCCACGCCAGCGCCAGGCTTCGGCCCGCGCTCCACGGACGTTATTCGGCATCACCTCCACCCTCGCAGGTTGAGCGCCGCGTCGCCGGCAGCGGAAATGCTGCGCCGCTCGGCGTCGTTCTCCAACCCAAACAAAGCACTTTGCAGGGAGTAACAGGACATTTCTGGAATAGTTTCTCCCTCCTCCCTGCGTGCCCATCCCCCCCCCCCACACTCTTGCAGAGAGGCCCACAGTAAGGGCCGAGGGAGGAAGAACCAAGCCTGTGAAGCTCTATCTCACCTCCTCGTCCCTAATTGGCGTTTATTACAGCCGTTTCTCTGTCGTGGGGATTAACGCTACTTGTGATCTTCCCTCCCTCCCTGTTTTATGTCTCTGTCAAGCGGGCCTCCTCTGCCTGCGGAGAGATCTGAGGGTAACAGAAAAGCAGCGGCGCGCCTGGAGTGCGAGGGCAAAGAATGAAATGTCTGTTTCAGCTGCAGCGGCCTTCATCTCGGCCACTCGAGGCTCTTAAAGATGAGCCCAGCCGTGGTTTCGCTTTTGTATTCCGGCACAAAAGCGGCTCGCTTCTTTCTGCTTGCCTGTGAATCTGTAATCCCGTCTGAGGCGTCTCGCCGTTACTGCGGGCGCTCTCTGGGTCTGTCCAGGTAAACGCGCTAATTGGGTCATTTTCAGAACATCAGCCGGTAACGGCACCAAAGTGTGATGAACGCGTCCCGAACAAAGCCGTATTTTTGAAATAAAATTGAATCATATACAGTTAAAGAAGCCTTTCTTTAGCCAAACAAAGGCTGTGATCTAATCCAAGATATTGAATTCAGAGGGGGGGCAGCAGCATCAGCAGTACAATGGGAGCCAGAACGCGGATCAAAGGAGCCATCCCGCTGGCTGCCACACAGGACAACAGCAGCCCGCCTGTCTGAGAGGGCGGGGGTGACCTTACGCTCCAGAAAAACCCACTGTTGGGGTCAGAAAGTACAGATGTTGGTGCAAAACATTCCAGCCAGTGACTTTAACAGCTGGATGCAGAGGCAAGAATGTAAGAATGTGGGTGGGGAGGGGAGCACGGTTTTGTGGATCTGCTCCAGAGCTCTTATACTCGAGTGGCCTCCACACGCGTCTACGTCCCTGGGTGAGGAGCACAGCTGAGCACAGCTAATGTGGCCCCGAGATCCGACGGTCTTCGTCCCATTTGGCTCCAGACGGAGGTACGCGAGATGTCCGTTTGCTGCCCCGAGCCTTCGGATTTGGCCCCGTTGTTGGTCCGGTTGCTCCACGTTCCATCGTTGCCGTTTGAGAGGCCCCCTGGATTGGTACTCGCCTCGGGAGTCTCCTGGAACCAGGAGGAAGTGCGCTGGAGCGTTGAGGGCAGGGGTTCAGCTGGAGTATCTCCTCAAGAGCAGACCGTGCTGCGCATGAAAGAGCCATTGTCTGGGACGGGCCGGCGCTCCAGTACTGGCTTCCAGAACATTCTTGCAGCAGCGCTTTGGTGTCTCTTACTCCTGCAGGTATCTTATGTCTCTTGATGTGGACCGGGCTTTTAAAGGGCTGTGTTAAATGGAACAATCGTGGAGTGTGTGAGGATTCCACCCTCTCTGTGAGGCGTCCATGTTTGTTTTGGTTGCTCAGGAACACGACGTGCCGACAGTTGATCTGCTCCTAACTTGCTGTGTGTGTTTGTTCAAGGCGGGGAGCGATGGAGAAAGCATCGGGAACTGCCCTTTCTCTCAGAGGCTCTTCATGATCCTGTGGCTCAAAGGAGTGGTGTTCAACGTCACCACGGTGGATCTCAAGAGGTGAATCCCAGCTTTCCATAATCTCTCATCTTTTTGTCTGCGATTGAACAAATCGTCGACCAAAATGTTAAAATTCAGTCGGCTCAGCCCCATAAATGGGCTCTATTTACATTATTTACATCTCCTATCGATTGTTTGTTTGTTTTTAAGGCAGAAGACAGATTTGCGGGACTCCTCTGAAGCCTATTTAGCTGTATGACGTCTCACTGCTTCCACGCTGCTTATTTGGCTTTCCCATGACCTTTTTCCAGGCTGACGAAACCTAAACACACAGACGCTAGACGGCTTATTTTAGCTCCCCCAACCCCCCCCACACCCCCCGACTTCCTGGATGAGAATATTTTTGTCAACTTGTATAAATAATAAAAAAGAGAATCTTCTATAGGAGATCTTTTTAGCAGTGTATTTGCACATACGTAGTCTTTTGTTTGTAGGGAAATCTTGACCGTAACCTCTAAATGGAGGCGATGGGACTTCCTGTGTGGCCGTATCATGTTACCAGCCACTCATCAAACAGGCCTTTGTCCAGCTGGAGTTGCTCCTTTGCACCTATTTTATTATTTCAGAGGCTTCTATCATCACTAAATGTGTAGTAAACAGCAGATGACATATTTTTTATAGTATTTCGTTTAAAAAAAAATGATCACGTGTTTCACTGTCGCGCCTGTTTGCCTTCTCGGTTCTTTCAGGTCACGGCTGCTGGGGTAATATTTGTTATTTCCTAGGCTGGGAGCTTGTTCTCAGGACTGTTCTGATATTATTGGCTGTATGGGCCACTTCCTCCCTGCATGTGGTGGGAACAATTTCCCTTCTTTTCTTGTGTGCCAGGACTGTGGACATCGCCCCCCACCCCCCCGTTAAACTCGGGTCACACCAGCCGCTCTGTTAACGTTCATAGGTCACAGACTGATACGGGGTGTGCTCCGTTCATTTTGTTCCGTTTACTTAGAACAGTAGAA
The DNA here is from genome assembly GCF_003711565.1 of Takifugu flavidus. Lineage (NCBI taxonomy): Eukaryota > Metazoa > Chordata > Actinopteri > Tetraodontiformes > Tetraodontidae > Takifugu > Takifugu flavidus. The sequence continues at coordinate 11,118,500 of NC_079535.1, forward strand.
GCTTCAAACAATAGAAAATAAAAGCAGGATAAACGGCAGGGAGACATGAAAGGATGGATTCACTCTTCCATGGAGATGGAAGAGCCCGCAGGGTGACATCATCTGGGATGGTTCCAGTTGTTTGTCTCCCTCTGTGCTGCAGCTGGATCTCTTAATATTATCTAGAAGGCACAGATTTGGTATCTACACTGGAGACCTTGTGTTTTATATGAAGAACACAGAATGTTCTTGTTCTAACAGATTAGTTTGTGTTTACTGAAGCTGTATTAAAGGGAAGCTCAACTTCCCTGAGCGAAATTAGTTGTGTAATAAAGTGTAAAAGTGAAGAGATGACTTTATCTTGGGAAAACCTTTATCATAAGCTCTGATGTCCTTTTTTAAATTACAAATGCTGCTGGATTAAGCATTTCCATGACACTGCTAACAGGGTCCCATCAGTCGACGCTGTTGTTGCCACGTGGGCGTGTTTTTCCACGTCTTATTTGTTGCCTTCACACTCTTCCTTCAGCACATGCTCATTTTTGCCTGCGCCTGCTGGTGTCATCCGCCTGCCGGGGACATCTGGTACAAAATGTGCAGGATTGAAGGCTGCTGAGAGACGCACGTGCAGCGAGACACGGTTTAGACTGAGGGCCGGACGATTAGAGGAGCGTCCAGAGTTAAAAAGCACAAACATGTATTATTAAAACGATGACGGCCAGTTTCCACCAGTGATCTGAAGCAGCTGCACTTCTCTTCCAGGAAGCCCGCGGACCTCCAGAACCTGGCGCCGGGCACGCACCCTCCGTTCATCACTTTTAACGGCGAGGTCAAGACGGACGTCAACAAGATCGAAGAGTTCCTGGAGGATGTCCTCTGCCCACCCAAGTGAGCATCATGGTGACACCAACGTGCCGCTCCGCCCGGCCTGACGTGCTAAATGTCACGGCGGAGTTTAACCCAGGCGCTTTCAAAAATATCGCCGATGCCATGGAGACGATACGTCCTATGAGGGCGTGTCTTCAGGATCTGTGTGTGACCCTTGTGTGCAGGTACATCAAGCTGGCTGCAAGACACCCAGAGTCCAACACGGCTGGGATGGACATCTTTGCCAAGTTTTCAGCCTTCATTAAGAACCCGAGACCAGACGCAAATGAAGGTACGTTGAGGGAAGTTTTTAAAATAAATGTCAGTATTGTAGCTTTTTCACCCACGCGCAGCCTTTTTAAACAACAAAACTAACCTTTCCCCTCCTGGCAGAAGATGATTAAAATAGAAAATAACTGGATTATATACCTGGCGATGTGTTTACGGCGGCGATAAAAATTCCAAGATACTGTTTCGTGCTGCTGGCTGCGCTCCACCCTGTGAAAATATTGAATGTTGGCTCGCTGGATGTAAAACTCAATGACCCAATCTGGATCAGTGGTAATTGTTCGCCACAAACGTTGTATTGTGCATTCAGGTATGGACTTGCTGACTCATTAAGACATTTTTGACACATACTGGAACAGTTAAGTGTAAATTATTAATCAGTAGGGTGTAAGTGTTATTTCTTCTTTGGATATTTCTTGTACTACGTCACGCCTGTTTCACAACCCTGTTGTAGTTCTGCCTAGAAGGTTTCCGCGTGAAATGCTGCCCCCGTGCGGCCGGATAATATATTGCAGCTCAAAATAACGTCAATTCTGCTTGAAGGGGCTTATCACGTCCATGATATCAAGTCAAAGCGATGCTTTCTTTACGTATTTCAGCGCTCGAGCGTGGCCTTCTGAAGACGCTGCAGAAACTGGACGATTACCTTCGCTCCCCTCTGCCCGACGAGATCGACCACAACAGCATGGAGGACATCAAAGTCTCGCGCCGTAACTTCTTGGACGGGGACGAAATGACGCTGGCGGACTGCAACCTGCTGCCCAAGCTGCATATAGTCAAGGTAGGTTTGCAGAACCAGGTTCCCCCTGCCTCGGAAACCACCGAGCTTGAGTCTAACTGAACACTGAGAATCTGTCTTGTTGGTTTTCTTGGCTGAACGTTTGACGCTCGCTGACGTCGGGTAATTCTTCCCCAGGTGGTGGCCAAGAAGTACAGAGGCTTCGACATCCCCAAAGAGATGACGGCGGTGTGGAAGTACCTGAACAACGCCTACAGGCGGGAAGAGTTCACCAACACCTGCCCCAGCGACAAGGAGATCGAGATCGCCTACGAAGACGTGGCCAAGCGGCTGGTCAAATAAGACCCGCCCACCCTCGACGCCCTTCAATCCTCCCCCTCTAACCTTTTCATTTACACGCCCTTCATCCCCTCTGCCAAGCCGCCCTGGGACTGATGAGAGAAAGAAATAACCAAACAAAGAAACTCCACCCTGGACTTCTTTTCCTTCTCACTTCTGATTTTTACTGACGCCTCTTTAGTAGATTCACGATTGTTCCGTCACTAAATACTGAAAAATCCGAAGGATGTTGAGCAGCCAGACGTGAAGTGCTTATCGCTGACGGGAAGCTGGGGGGGGCTCCTCAAAAATAAGTGACCTTTAAACTGGTTTTCCCTCAAATTCTGGGGAGAAGCCAGAGCTGATTTGTGTGTTGATTTGCTGTTGTCTGTTTCACGTCCTGCTACAAAAGCAACACTGAGAAGCTGTTTGGTTTTTTCCCTCCCGTCTTATCGAGATGTAAACAGTGTTGACGGGTTTAAGCAGAATCCAAACCGTCTAAATGAGCTTTATTTTAATGTTGAGCATTTTCTTTAATATATACATAAAATCACAACTGCAGGTGGAGCGACCTGCTGACTTAGCTTCACTTCCTCGAAGTTCTCGGACAGATGTAGCACGTTTCTCGCCGCGTTGCCGTCACTCGTTTGGACTTCTTTCTCTCTGGCCGCGTTTAACTGTAGCAGCAGTTTGGATCACAAACCAAACGGGGGCCACGTCAGCTGGGGCCCTGTTGTCCGTCTCTTCAGAAGTGGGGGGGGGCACGCTAAAGATATTTAGATAAGATATTTAGCATCCGAGGAGCGTGGCAACGGAACCGGGTCAAATTTCGCTTTCTCCTCCCTCCATGGATGATTTAATCTGGTAGCTAGCGAATGTAGGACGTATTTACTCCATAAAGTGCTTTAGCGGAGACGAGGCAGGACTTGTTCCGGTCTTCAGTTTTTGGTTTTGAATGAAACTCCATCAAACAAAGAAAAATAAACCACGAAGGAATTGTAAATATTTTTGTTTTGCCTGCTCAGAATTCTACGTGTACATTTTTAAGGTGGGTTTTTGGGGCAGACGGGCCGTTCCTCGCCTGCTCGGGTTCCAGACCAAACGCCTCCTCTTTGCCTTATTTGAAGTTTTCATTTCATGACAGCGCCAGATTGATGTATAAATAAAATATCAAAGCTATGTCATTGCCTTTTTTTTTTTTTTTTAACTTGACTGATTTCAAATAAAATTCTTCACTCTCACTTTTTGGCCCTCTGTTCCTCCCACCCCACTGTTTCCTCTTTACCCCCTGCTGGGGTCTGTCCCTGTGCTCCCCAGGTGACAGACAGGAACACACACACACACACACACACACACACACGCCAAGAAGCAATTTAGAGTCCAATCAACCTAATGTGCACGAAAATTGTTTGCAGAAGATTTGCATTCCTCTTTTCTGCCCCCCCACCCCAAAAACCCCTGAGGCAGAGCATGTTCCTTTACAGCGCCGAAGCTCTGTCTCATCTTGGTGCCCCCCCACCCCCCACCCCACCCCTTGATACCCTCTGGCTGTCATCTTAATGATGTTTCTCCATTTTCCAATCTTCGGCATAAACAAGTCTATTCTGCGGAGCTGAGCTCAGCCAGAGTTTCACAGGAAGGGGGGGGGGGATTTTGGGTGCTTTCCAGATCATTAAGGTTTCATGTTTCAGCCCCACACCCTCTGCTGTCTGACACCCCCATGTGTAATTCATCGACAAGACTGCGCGAGCATGTGTGGGTGTGGGTGTGTGTGTGTGTGTGTGTGTGTGTGTGGGGGGGGGGCAAAAACATGACTGGCTGTTATTCAGACCACACACCCATTACAAGCAGAGTGAGTGTATTAGTGTAATTGGGTAATGAAGGTGAGCTAGGAGGAGTATTGTTGAGTGTGTGTGTGTGTGTGTGTGTGTGTGTGTGTGTGTGTGTGTGTGTGTGTGTGTGTGTGTGTAGGCTCCCAACACAAGAGGGAGCCAACAAATCAGCTAAGCCATGGACGCACACAGGTCCAGTCTCTGTCTGGGCCGGTCTGTCTTGGTCCAGATGGAAAATCCTCCAGCACGCGCACCCAGGAGGACGATCCTCGCCTTTGATCACTGGCGTCCGCCGCCATTCTTTCACTTTAACAGGTTAATCAATCAAACGTGTGTTTTTCAGGGCTGAAATGCTCGCTGGAGCCTTTTCTGTTTGGCCCCGGCTCTGTCTCCAGTGGGGAGTTGAATTTGAAGGTTCTGCACAACACCCATTTATACAGCTGACTAAATATTGACTCTGGTAAAGTGCCTCACTCGAGGGTACACGGTGATATCCCAACTGGGCTTTGGATCTACAATGTGCGAAAAAGCCACTTTGCATATGGACCCCGTGCACCTGATATTTGGTGTAGCTACACGCAGCTTGGCTTACATTCACCCTGCGCCAGATGATTGACATCGCAAAGGCAGAAATACAGAAAATTTCGGCTGGCATCCCGCTAATTTGAAATGGGCCATCTGTGCTGTGAATATATTTTCATTTGCAGTTCGCCCTTGATACACAATTCCTGTGTGCGAGCCAACTTTGTTGAAGCCGAAAGGCAACGTTATTTTCACTGGCAGATTTCAGTCAGATGTGGCTAACGCTGACACGTCAATGCCCAAATAACGAAGCCAGGCGCGGCTAGCCGCTGTTTTCATACAGTTACGTAACTACCGGTAAATACTTTGCAGAGGGCCAAAAAAAACTGTATCAAAATTTAATGCAGATTGACCAGAAACAAAAAAATGCTTGGATGGGATTAAAAGATAGCTTAGCTGTGCTCTAAAAGCTAGCTTGATATCCTGTGATCGGTTTTCTGTCCCGTTCAGGTTAAATTTGCAGGTTTTCTCATGAATATCAGCAGAATCTTCCCTTCTTTTAACGCACCAGGGCCTTTAAAACAATGCCAACCAAACCGGCTCCCCTATGGGTTCACTCTCAAAATGGCGGGCTAGGAGGCCTCCCTGTTGCCTGAACTAAAACCATAATGACTACAGTTTCTGTTTCAGCATGCGCGAGAAACCACCAAACGGTGGCTTGTTAATGCGACAACGGGCGGTAGATTATTCGCCCAAGGAAACAAGCGGAGGAGAGCGGTGGCGGCGGTGGCGTGGACCACATGGTGACCACGGCTGTAGCTGCACAGCGGTAAGGTTCACTCACATCAGCCTTCCTTGAACTCACAGCTTCCTTAATGCTCCCCATACCCTTATATCTCCAGGAATGGCGGTCTTTATTCAGAAAACATGTTGGCAATGTTCCCCACCTTCAGAAACGCCTGTGTGCGACTGTTTTACGCCCAGGGGGGCGCGCTGATCCTCAAACGCGGCGCTTTCCTCGCCAAACGTCTTCCAATTTGAGAAAAGCTGTCATTTAGCCGTCATCTCATCCGTGTTTTCCTTGGCAGGAAGGCTCGGTTTCTATCTCCGAGGGGAACACACATGCTGCTGCCGAATGGCACAGAGGAGAGAAACCCGAGAAAAGTCTTTCCACCCACCCGCCCTCAGCGTCGAAACACGTGAGTTTCAGCCGGCCTTGACGATTCTGTCAGTCCACGCGTGCAATAAAATAAACACACACGTCACTGAAAAACAACTAGAAATGTTACAATGTGGCAGCTCGGGAGGTATGTTGGAGCGGTTGGAGGAGTGGTAAAGATAAATATCTATGTCATAAATATCTCAAAGCCGACTATCTAAGCGGCTTCGTGCTCTGTGATGTGCTGCTCCCTTATATGAACCCTGAAAAGGCTCTAAAGTTACCAGTAAAGACGAGTTAATGGGGGAAATGACTGCGGCATCTTCCAAACAATTAACTCCAAAACCACCAAAAAAAACAGCCCGAATCATCAAGTCAACCAGTCGGGTTTTGTGTGCTCTCATTGTTTATTTTAGCCCTGATTAAAATGCGGTGTGGTGGCTTCCCCCCTCTCCAGGGCTCGGTGGCTACTGTGGTGAGGAGATAGGGGGCTGTGGTGGACCCCCTTGGGCGGCCCACAAAAAGCTGCCTAACCCCCTTCCCCGCTCACAGCTCACCCCATGTGGTTTGCTGCGGCTGCCGGCTGGTGAAGAGGCACAGCGAGGGTTCAGGGACCAACGGATCCGTGTACGGAGCCTGGCCTTCGCTGGACGTACCACTAGAGGGTACTCATCTACAGTCGGACTGAAGATGGGGGTCTTGGTCTCCGGGGGACGTGCTTGCACAGGAAGCTTGTGTGAGGGGGGTGTGAGGGTGATAAGGCTTGGATGTGAAGTGAGAGAAAAGGGGAACTGGGAGCTTTTGTGTTGTCAGGTGTCCCATGCCCGACGGGGCCCTTGTCCAGGTTGTGTTGTCTCTTTGTGGGTCTACAATAGCCGTTTTATTTTGTCTGTAACTGAGAGACTGTCAGATTGAAGGCACTTGGCTCAGTCGGCAGCCACACCTTAAAAGAACAAAGAGGATTTACCGGTTTGTGAATAAAAAGGCTGCGGGCAATGTTCACCGTACAGAGTTGTCACTATTTCAACTCGTTTGAATGCAATCATGTGTTTAAATGTCATTAACTGCACAGCTTCCTGTTCGCGGATGCACCAGGAAATGACTGTTGACGTCCTAGGTGCGCCTTTGAAAGTACTGATGTGAATAATCAGGCTTCCTTGTTGTGGCACGTGGGGCTCCGTCAACCGTCTCAGCCAGTCTGTCCCCGCACACCGGGCCCCTTCAAAAGAAATGCCCCCGATGGGTTCCTCTCCGGCCCTGTCGCCACGGTTAAACGACAACAGACTACACTCCCGTGCCCACGCTCACATTAGGGCCCGTGTCTGTTTCGACTTTGGCCCTCTGCTCTCCCTAAAACAGTCACCAGAAGCAGCCCCCAGCATCCGACCGACGCCCCGGCCGTCCCACGCCGTGCAGGAAAAACCACCGCGAGGGCTCGGCCTGCAGAAAAAGGCAATTAAGTCGTAGCCGGTGTTAACAGACGTATCCGATCTGCCCACACTGCAGGTGCCGGGCCCCCTCCCTGCCCTTCTCTGATCTAAGCCGAGGTGTCTCTATTACTCGCCAGCAGCAGTAAATATGACGTACAGCAAAAACAGTGGGCGACGAAGAAAAGGAGGAGGGGGAGGAGATTTATTGATTGCCTTTAGCTGCAAAGCCTGCGTGCTTGGCTTATGTCACCTAAGCCCTCCGGTCTAATGGACGTTTGACGTCCATTAGGTTGTGTCAGAGGTTTAAGCAAGTCACAAAAAGTCCTCCGCAACACTTTAAGCATCAGCGAGACGTTCAGTGACTTCTGGATTTTGTCAAACATGGATGCTGACGTCAACAGGCAAAAAAAACCAAAAAAAAACGGGACCATTTGATCCAATTTGTACTTGGACAAATGTCCAAGCCTCACTGGGACAAGTGGAGACGTCCAGAGAGAAAGGGGTCGATATGCTCCTCTCTTCCCGCTTCGACAAGCCATGTTCTCAGGTCAGGAGGTCAAATCCAGCAGATATGGCACGCAGCTGAAACGAGCTGCTAAAACCGGAAGACGAAGGGAAAAATGGTGACTTCCTTCCTGATGCCTCCGCAGGAGCAGCTGTGGAGGTGATGAAGACGAGAGTTCAGTGAGATGTGTTCCTCTCCCTGCGGTTGTTTGTGGAGACACACGCCGGCCCGTGCCGTCCCTGCAAGCCCTCAAAGACCTGGTCTCTGCTGCATCGGTTACCCTATTTTTCCACGAATCCGACGGAGGCCTGCCGGGAAGAGCCGCGCTGTGCGTGCGTGCGTACGTGCGCGCGGGCACTTGCGCCATTTTTGGAAGCGACTCTGTGTTCTTTCTGCGCTGGCGTTGAGGTCACGAAGCTTCTGGGTCCTGTCTTGCTTGGGTTGGACACTTTTTTCTGTTTTTTTTCCTCCCCCACAGCCACCATAAAGAAGACAAACCCCTCAACCATGGCCACATCCTATATTAACAGCCAGTGTTTATGTCTGCCTTTGCCATACCATGATATTCTAGGCCGCTACTGGTTACATAAGAAAATAAGACAAACAAACTGGCTCCCCTGGACTGTGACCTACGCTCCATCTGCTATAACCTTTAACTGTAACCTTTAACCCCAAACCTATAACACGTTTCCCATCATAATTTCCAGGGTCGTTCCACAAGTGTCCTCTGTCAACGCTGCTTCCCGCGACGCCTCACGGAGCCGCCGCTCTGTCATCTCACATCCAAGCAGGAAACAATAGGAGGGCAGAAAAATGCGCTGGCTGCAGATCAGTGGAGGCTCGCATGGCCTCTCCCAGACGCTACGTCGGGGATCCTTTTTGATTACTCACTCCGGCCTGATGAGCGGCCCACTCACACTCCTCTGCGTCTGCCTGCCCGCGACAGAAATCACAAAGACTTTTTGTGAGAGGCTGGTTTTGATTTCGGCGGCCGGAATGCCTCCCTGATAATGTCAGGAAGTCTTTGTGTGCGTGCGGTTGCCGTCATGACGCATCAAGATACTCACAAAATACACATTTGGTTGTTTTGGGCGGGGCGACGTGCGTGTTCTCTGCTGGTTTCTTCAGCCGGACGACCTTCCAGGAGCTGCTCATAAACAGCCTGTAAATGTGAGAGGAGTAGCCAGGGCCGAGGTCCAGACGTTAAACTTATTGCCACCCAAGCGTGCCGACCGCCTGGTGCTGTGGGCTGGGTCTCCCCCCGCCTGCCGCCCCCTCCGCCCCTCCGCCCTCTCCCCACCAGGCCGGAGGTAGGAAATCAAACCAATTACGGTTGTATTTAAAGAAAATTGGAGCAGGGCCGGAAAAGTGGGGGCATTTCCAAAAACCACAAAAAGAAAACTGCAGGGCCGCTCCAAATACAGGGGGAGCACGTGGAGCAGGAAAACACGTGCAGAAATCACGTCTTCTGAGGCTTCTCATTACGCCCAGTTTTAGGTCATCTAAATATAAAATATCGCTGATAAATAAAAAGGCTGTAAAACTACTCCCTCAAAAATGTGTTTCTGTCCCAGGAAACATTTTAACCAGTTTAATGGCTGGTTATTTTATCCAATCTGACCTGGGATCAGCTGTACCAGATCAGGTGGCTCGCTCTGATCGATGCCCCACGTGAAGAGTTTGGGCTTTAGCGTCCCTACTGGCAACAGGCAGACATCATTTGAGCTGGTTTAAAGTGTTGAGCACTGGTCTGTTTGCTGGAAACCTTATTGACTAAAGTGCTCTCTTATCAGAGGCTACTTTTGCTACTTTTGCGCGCTATTAACTACGCGGCTATTGCAGACCTAAGCCCCCGCTGAGGTACCGCAGAGTTTAAAGTGTGTGTGCCTCATCCTTGGGGAATGGGGGAAGGGGTGGGGGGGTGTCAGACACCATTTTCACAGCTAAAAAAAACACTTGCCTGGGATCAGTACTGTAAATTCCACCCCTTGATCTGATGAAGTCCCTCTGTTTTACCTCTCTCCCTCTGATCCTCCTCCTGGCTGTCATCTCTCAGGAAAACCCCCTCATTACCAGACCCCCATATCTAAACGCTTTATTTTTCTTCCCCCCACAGGCCTTCTTTGTTCCACAGCCCATTTGGCTGTTATATTTTAGCACTCAAAACCAATTATTCCCAAATATGACCGTCTCCAGACGCTCCAAAGCTTTCTCCCTTCATTGTGCTCTCTGCCTCAAGGGCGAAAAAAGGTGCAAAATGGGGGGGTTAAGACACCTTTTTGCCTGGGTGTGTGCAAACCGGTGTGCACGTCTACCATGCTATTACATATAACACACACACACACACACACACACACACACACACACACACACACACCTTTTGCATTACACTATCTTTATAAGGACCAAAATACACCCACAGCCCTAAGCCTAACTTAAACCTACTTCTAACCTGCCCTTAAAGCTAAGTCCCAACCAGTCAAGATGCTTTCACATCCCCAAAAACGTCCTCATATAGTAAAATTCATATTTTGGTACCCACTATGTAGCCTGTGAAAGAACACACATGCACACAAAGTGGCACACACACCGTAAAGAGTGTAAAATGATCTTGCATCAAGGATGAAAACAAATCAGTGAGTGGGAGGTGTCCCCCGAGGAAGTCCACACTTCAGTGTGGAACTGTGGAACCATGGGAACTGGTTGGGAAAGGCCTGCAGGGCAGCCTCAGTCAGACAGGGGGAGTGTATAATGCTGCCACACACGCCGCCGAGGCTAACAACTAATAAACACCACACCTGTATAGCCAGCACGAGTTACTTGGATATGGATTAAATTGTCTTGTCACTGCTGTTTTATGATCACGGCGATAAATTAGCATTGTTAAAAAATCCAACTCTACCTGTTGGAAACAGCGGCGGCGTCACAAAACCCCACAGGTGGTCGCAACCCTAGCTTGGCTACTATTGGTTTCCTGCCTCACCTGTTCATTTCACACAATTTATGTTCTTTTTAACTTCAATTTTTTAGAGTTGAAGCAGCTCCCAACCCCCTTTTAGGTAATTATTTAATAAACCTCACTTTGATGTGGCAATATCTCCCACAGCTCTAAACATTGTCTAGACTTGACTTTAGTGATTTTGCTGCTTGCTATTTATGCCTCTCGCAGGTCGGGACATGCGTGTGTGTTTGTGTGTGTGTGTGTGTGTGTGAATCGTGCTTCACAACAATATGATTGGAATTTTTCTTTGAAGGTATTTGTATGGGAACCTGCTATAGAATAAAAGATGCCCCAGTCTGTCGATCGGTTTCTGTTTGCCGTCTGCACGGCAGCGTTGTTTTTGGTTTCCGTCCATTATTGATGCTTCAGTGGGTTTTCTACCATCTCATCACTGGGGGGGGTCGGAGCTAGAATTGACTTACATGGCCACAAGCAGCTAAAAGCATATTTGCCTGCCTTTGTTCTAAAGTAGTGGGAACAGAGAGAGAAAAAGAAGGATGGTGCCAGCTTTTAATGATCATTCGTGTTCCCACATGACCCAAAACAGACTCACAGCGTTCGGCCCTGTTTTACTCACTCGTTGTGCACAAACGTATAAAAACAAGGCAGATGGAAAGATAGAAAGTGTGTATGTGAACCGGCAATTTAGCGTGTTCCCCTGCTAGAGCAGGAAGTGAACGCAGACCTGGTCCACAGGGATCCTTGTTTCCCCGACTTGCTGCCCCCTCCCCGACTCCTTTGAGGACCCCACCGTGATGGGGGAGAGCCTGGCAGAGACATTGTGTGCGTGTGATGTTAATTTCCTGTTTTATAGAGGAAGTTGATTTTTGCATGTAGTTTCACTGTGAGAAAGGAGGACAACAAAAAAGATATTTCTCATGATTTTTTTTTCTCATTCTTGGAAACGCACATCATTGTTTCTGGGAAGCACAAGTCTCTCGGTAAAACATAATATAAAAGCGCAGCGGCCGAGGAGGAAACAGACGCTGAGAACAACGGCGGTTTGTTGTTTCAGCCAACAGAAAATTGCTGCAACGCTCCTCAGATGTTCTCATTTACTTTCCTTGCTAATAAAATTAAGGCCGCGATGGGTGAGGCAGACGCAGAGCCGGATTTAAACCACTGAATGAGGGTTCGCTACTGCGGTCTCTGTCTGAACAGCCTCTAACCGTGGTCTGGGCCACAGGTCCAGCAGCGGTCGGCGGGTCTTCTGCTGGTTTTGACGCATTTACATGTCTCCTCTCTGGATGACTGGTCTCAACAGAAGCTGCTCATCTGTAGAGAGGGTGTTTGAATTCAAGCCACAGCTTTAGTTTTGAGGACTGGCTGAGATAATTTCTTCAGTTTGAGATTTTTACCGGGCGCAAATGTTCCTCATCTGAACTGGGTTGGGGTTTTTTTTGTCGTCGTCGTCGTTAATTGGTCCCAGTGTGATTTTTCCGTTGCACATTTCAGCAGCTCTTCCAAGAAACGATAAAGCGTGGTTAAATTTCAGGCCTCTTGAAATTGTGGAAAGAGTTTTATTTTTATTCTTCCTGTCTTCGCGTGAAATTTCAAAGGCCACTTCGCGTTAAAATTGACTGATTTCAAACCAGGTGACATCACAGCTCGTCATGTTCCAGAGTTGTTTGTTTTAAATGTCGCAGCAGCTCTGGGGGAAGAAAATAAAGCTGGTGCTTAATGTCTCCAAATTTATGGCGACTCTCACTGACACTGTTTCTGTAGGAGCCTTTTCCAAGCTTTCGCTGATCCTCTGGGCCTTGGCGGGAACGGAGTCCCGTTGAGAGGTGCTCCACTGTGGGAACCGGGAGTCGCCCGCTGTACGGCATCCCAGAGTGGTCTCTGTAGACCCACCATGGATGAGAAACTACCTTTGCTGGTGATCCCTTCAAACCGGGAGAGCCCGCTGTCTCCCTCCGTCTCTCTGTTCCCCGGTTGCTACGGCGGCGGCGGCCAGTTGTCAGTGTGAGAACGGTTGCATCACAACTCTGGCGGTTTCTTAGCCCTTGGCCCCTGTGTTTCTCGGTCAATCTGTGGGAACCCTGATTTTGGACGGCAGCCTCTGTTCCCACCACCGATCTGGTTTAGGACATACCAGGCACCCAAACCAGGCGGTTTCTGGGTCGCTCCTTCTCACGGGTTTGAGAGCAGAGGGGTCAGAGGAGGGCTCAGTGGGTTTGGGACGCAGGTACCACAAGCAATAATGGATACAGTGCTTGTGAGAAATTACAGTGTTTAAACAAGTCCCTACGCTTTCCAAACAATCCTCCCCCTCTTTTTTTCTTGTTTTCTCCAGGATCTCTCTCTCTCCCTCTGAGTGCCTCTAAATTTGAACTCATAAACAGGGATTTAGTTTTTCGCATATCACTTTTTTTTAAAAAGAAAACCCTTTGCAATTCTTTTTTTTTTTTGACATCCTCTTAAAAGTGCAATCTTATAAACAACTCATTGTGCCTTTGACTATATTACATCCAGACCAACAGCAGAGAAAACGTCCCCCCTCCTTGGCCAATTTCAGGAAGAAGAGCACGGAGAGCGGAACCGGGGTGGAGGCGAAGAGAAAGAGCGGCTTATGTATCTCCATGACAGAGGGGGCTCCAGATGAGAGCTCCTCTGCTCCACACATGTGGACGGGACGGTCGGCTCTCACAGAGCATGTGAAGACAGCTGGAAAATTCCCCTGAGCCTGCTCTAATTGAAAGCTTATCATTTTCTCTTTGTGCTTCCTGAGCCGTTGGGTGGGGGGGGTAGGGGGGTGGAGGTGGAAGTGGGAGTGGGGGGGAGCAACTGGGGTGAGACCTGGAATAAATAGTTGGCGGTGTTTAAGACGGCGCAGATCTGTCACCCGTTCACTGTGAAGTGGCTGTCTGGGTGGAGGTCGGCGTGAGATCTGTCAGCACGGGATCGTGTGTGTGTGTGTGTGTGTGTGTGTGTGTGTGTGTGTGTGTGTGTGAGAGAGAGAGAGAGAGAGAGAGAGAGAGAGAGAGAGAAAGCCTCCTTCGGTGCGTGTGGGGAAATGCTTTGAGAGCGCAGACTTAATTGAATGCAGTGTGTACCCAGGCGTGTGTGTGTGTGTGTGTGTGCGTCCTGAGGCTTTGTTGTGCTGCCAACGCTGCCCCCACAGCAGCAGCCACACAGGAGGAAGCAGGAGAGGATGAACCGGGGCAATAAAAGAATAACCCAGAAGAAGGTGGGGGGAAGGCTGAAGATTGAAAGCAACACGTGGCATCATTTTGAAGTGCGAGGACGGAGGGGTTCTCGGCGTTTTGTTTCAGGTTGACCCCGTTACAGGCGCCTGAACCCAGACCACCGGGCGACATCAAAAGGGTGTAATCGTGATGGGGTGCAGTGATGCCATCAGCGCTGCATAAATTAACAATAACATGGCAGGTAAAAGAGGCAGGCAGCATTCCAAACTTCTGCTGTATTGTTTTCTTTTTTTCCCCCTCCTGCAAGTGACGACTTGCTGACGCGCACTAACGCACGCGCTGCCGAGGCGGCGCTGGATTCCGTGTTGACAGGCATTTTTCAAACCCATGAGAAAAGGCGATCGAATATGAGAGTCTCATTAACGTTAGAGGATAGTGGTTAGAGGAGATAACTGGGTGCTGAAGGATGCCAGGAAATATCTCAGACGCAACTCAGAAACAGTTGGGAGGACAATGTTGAGACACATGTTTTTTAATTAAAATGAATAAAAACTACATTATCAGCAAACTTTACAAGCACTCAGTATGGAAGCATTAACAGTACCATTACATACGTAGATGAGATCTTTAAATAAACATCAGTTTCAGATGTACATGCTTTGAGCAAAAAGAAATGGAAGGAGCAGAGATTAATATGTTGTATAGGAGGACGGAAACAACAGTAACATTGTGCTTTTTAGATCCAATGTACAATAGTAACATGTCACTTTCTTTTGCATAACGACGATGAGGAGTGTGTCGTCGCTGATATCCAGACAGTATTACAGGCATCGGTGGACATCTTTGGTTTCTTAAGGAACCACACAAATACGCTTACATGCGTGGCTTCTAGCTGCATGGTTTTTGCCCATAATAAAGTCCCCGTAAGGTTTCCAGAGGAGAGGCAGTAAGGCAGAGGGCATTTGTCTTAACGCTGTGAAACTCTTAGAAAAAAGCTTATTTGTACCTGAGCTGCAGACGAAAAACTGTTTGGAAAGGCTAAATCTCAGTTGGACAGCAACTGAAGACTCCTGAATGCATCACCTGATCTTTTTTTTTTTTTTGGTCTAGATATCCAGGTGACCTGATCACCTCAGGTACAGATTATTTAATCAGATCAGGGGGGGGAAAGAGGTCAAGAACCATTAAGGCTTCAAAGCATCTGCTGATTATTTAGAACAATGGGATACGTGCACAGCAGGGGCTGCTTTCTGCTTTATTGTCTTTGGTGTTGGTAAGAAGATACCAGCCTGACCCCACCTCCTCCTATCCCTTCATCCTCATACCCTTCTTCCTCCAGGGAAGGTGGGATCAAGTGTAGCTGTGTGTGTGAGGGGGTGGGGGGGGGGGTCTCGGGACACGGGGAATGTCTGCTTCTAAAATCACTTTTCTTGTTAAGGACACTTTTTTAAAAAGCACTTAAAATCCCAGCAGAGCTTCAGCTAAACACATGAACCGAAAAAGTAAGTCAAAAGATAGTGCAAAAAAAATTAAGCAAATGGCTTATTTGGTGCAGGAAGGCAGTTTGGAAACAGTTAAAATGTTGTTTTTTAAGGCCTAGATACAAAATTTCACCAGAATCTGCTGAATGTGGTTCATAAGGAATAAAGGTTTTTAGTGCATCAAAGCTACATTGGAAGAGAAAATAATTACATTAAATGTTTTTGGATTTTTTTTCTCTTATAATTTAGTTGCAATATATTACACAGATTCCAAATTTATACTTAACAACAAAAAAATTACGGTACACTGTTTGCATATAAAAGGCAAAGCTAAAGAGAAATACTTAAGAATTTCAGATAGATGCTCATATTTCTTCACAACTTTGGCTCAAATAAATATCAAAAGTAAAGTGTGTCATCCAGTTCAAAAATATCAGACCAGGAAGGTTGTTTTATCTTTTCCAGGCTTAAAAAAAGAAGAAATCTAAGGGGGGAAAAACAACAGAACAGGACATTAAAACAAAAGAAATAAACAGCCTCTTTACATTCCTTTAAATATCAGCCGTCGTCCTGCCGGAGCTGGATGCCAGTGCGGTGGGGAAGGTTTGATCGGAGTTGTTCTGCGTCCACTGCACATATCTAACGCCAATGTGTCCGTTCAGATAATAAATTAGACAAAATAAGTCCCGCAGATGCTGTCAACCCGCCCTGGACGCAACTGCTGACGTCGACCGACAAGTTCGTTGTTTTTTTTTTTAAGCAAACAAACAAAACAAGAAACTGGGAAACGAACCCTCGACCGGATTGCTACATGTCTGGGAAGGATGTCGGAGCCACTGGAGGTCCGGTCGCTCCACCCTCCCGGCGAGTTGATCCGCCTGGTCAGTCGGGTTAGACTGTCCAGTGTTGGTGTCGCTCCCGTCTTTGTCTTTAATGATCTCTGACTTTGGATTCTCTGGACTATTTACACTTTAAGCTGACGATAATCTCGACATATTTATGGCTTTTTTCTCTCTCTCTCTCTCTTTTTAAAGAGTTTCAACACAGTGCAGGGGGTTTCTCCAGATGTATAATGCAACAAAGTCTTCAGGAAGTTCGCAAAACTCAATTTTGGAAATGAGCGATTGAGAAATAATAGACAAACATGCAGCTTTTCTCTCTCGCCTTTTTTTTCTCTGGTGTTCAGTATTTTTTGGTTGTTCTTAATCAGATGTGATGTTCCTGCTGTAACCTTTGATTTTCTACCTCTCTGCCAGTCAATAAGGCCTCCAGACGGATTCGTCCAGGCGCCCCGAGGCGTTCATGGCCGTGGGGGAGTTGCTGTGGCTGCCGTCGGCCTCCACGCCCTCGCTCTGGGCGTTCAGGCCTGGATTCATCAAGCTGTTTGCTCCTCCGGTGCCCGTGGCCCCTGAACAGGACAGAAGGCGGGTGGGGGAGCGCTCCCCCCCGGTGTTCCCCGGGGCCACCATGGAGAACTGGTAGGAGCCGGAGCCCGTGCCGTAATACAGGTAAGAGTTGGACTGGAAGTTCTGCGTCTGGTTGTTAGTGTAGGGCGGCGGCAGGTAGGTGTGGTATCTGGACGAGGCCGACATGCTGAGGCCGCTGATGCCGGTGCTGGAGGTGTTGGTGGAGTAGGGGAAGGCACCAGGGTAGTGCATGCGAGGGTCTGAGAACCGGGGGTCCGTCAGCGGCGACAGAGACGGGAAGGGGGTCCTCTGCTGGAAGAGATCTGTAGTTCCTGTTTGAACAAAACAGAACGTTGAGTTTTATTTGAGACTCAGAAAATTCTCACGTTCTACGATAACAAAAAAAAAAGGCGAACTCCCCCGATTCTAAGCTCAGATTTCTTGTGACATGCAGCTCCTACTCAGGTAATGAACTGAGACATTTTTGGCTTAATAACAGTCATCAAACACTGACAGCATGTCAGCCCACAGCCCCGTGCACAAGACCCACATTATGAACCCCCACCCCCACCCCCACCCCCACCCCCACCCCCCACTCTTGCAGAGGGAGACCGGGGTACAGTATTGTGTCGATGCAGAGGAATGAAAAGGCTGCACTGTCAGTCTTTGTCAAAACGCGGGCGGCTCGTTGCGCCCACACGCGGCCCGTCGTAAATCACGCCTCGGCGACAGACGCTCGCCATCGGAGACACGCGGGGAAGGAAATGAAATGAAGGAAGGAAGGGAGAAAAAAACAAAAGGGGGAGAAGGCGAATGTTTCAGCTTGGGTATCCAGCGGACTAATGCGTCTGGCAGTGCAGGAGCTGTCAGAGTCCACTGCTGAGTGTAAGCTCACAGGTAGAGTAACGGAGCGCCGCGAGCCCCAGCTGCTAGGATTTCAATTTCACTGACATGTTCCCATTTATTCAGCTGACAAAAGGGAAATAAAAATATCGCTCACGGATTTGACTTGGCGGCCTGCTTCTCCGAGATCTGGGGCCCCTACTGTCACCAACTTTCTTAGCTCCCTAAGTCAAACACCACATTGCCCCTCTCAGTTAACTAAGGAGTATTTTTGGCAGATCTCACATCCTGAGTCTGAGATGTGGCTCCTTCCAAACCTCTGCGGTTGTTCGGGACCATTCTGCGGACATTTATGTCCCTTAACTCAGTTATATTGACACCAAAGCAGATAAATGAACAGTGATAAGAGGAAAACGTTGCAGGATCAGGATAACCCTTGAGGTGGTTGATCCTGGAAACGCTCTTATGAAGCTGGAGGGAGCGTTCCATGGTCCTGATACAGATGCTCATTTCCCTCAATCTGTCCTCATCTGTACGCCGACAGAATCGTCTGTCCGTGATTGTTTGTCCGCATGCGGCTTTCACGGGTCCATCGTGCCCTCATGACTGCAAGTGTAAAATGTGGATTTGGATGGCGGAGAAAAGGGAGCTTGTATTTGTGAAACAGCAAGCGCTTGCACGTCACAGCCCCGAGGGAGGCAGAATGCCAAACTTGCGTGCCACGATCTCGTTGAAATGTCTTTTCCTCATGTCTGGAGAACGGGGTCCATTCTCATCCACAAAAGAAACGGATCCTTTGCGATTTCCACGGCCCCTCTTGCTTTTTCTTCAAACTGCACATCTCTGCTGTTGAATTTCCTCTTCGCTTTTTTTTTCGGATGAGGGAGCTTGGTGGCGGCGGCGGTGGGTCTTTTTCCAGACTCACTGCAGTCAGTCTGCATATCTGATTTCACACGAGGAAAATCCAGTCCTTCAGCTGCTGTTAATTCGGGTGATGTGGAGTCGGCCTACTAATTCCGACTGGCCTCCCAGAAAGCCCTCTCCCTGTCTCTCTTTCACCCCTGTCTGTCTCTTTCTGTACCGTCTGTTCCTTCATCTCTCTTTGTCTGCACTAAATTTAGATTTTAGGCTGAGCCCGAGGACGGGGGGGGTGGGGGGGGGGGGCCGCGATGGCGCTCATTGCTGCAGCCCACCCGCATGTCAGCTCTGGTTAATTGGAGTTGGTGGAAACGTGTTGGCTAAACTGCGGTCGGGATCGACTCCTGCATTCCGTCAGGGGAAACTGGCCCGGACACTTATCACAACACCTTAATGGACTTGTGCAGTATCAAGCTGCTGGCCGGGAGCCAGGAGGAGTGTGTTCCCGCCTCCCAGTCGCTGCAGCACGGCGGCTCCCTCTGGAGGATGGGGCTGTTGCGCAAGAGGGAGACGAAAGCTTCTGACTGTCTTAGAATTCTCTCAAACGTGTTGCACAGTCCCAGCATTTACTTTTCTTTACCGGGGCAGTAAATGTCCAAATTTAAAGTTACTATCTTCAGAATTCTTTCTAGATGTAGCATTGCGAACGTAACCTGGGCCGCGTCGACAGTGGGGGCCTTCTGACTGAGCCTTGTAGTAGCTGTTTGTAACCTCTGTGGCCCAAAACCACACATGATCTCCATTAGGCTCATCTGAAACGTGTTGACTAAATTGCAGGGACAGGAGAGGGGATGGACCCCAGAGGGCCAGCTGGCACAGCCTGCTGTCTGTGATGTTCCCAGGAGTTTCGGAATCGGGGCTTTTATAGAGAACACAGTGTTCCAGCCCTCTTTTTCCTCCTCTACATTTCGAGCCTGGCGCCACACATTCGGCAACGGCGAGGGTGGAGTCCTCCTCCCTGCTCAGGCTCAAGAAGTCCACTAGTCCACAGTCAAGCGTGTAACCCAGATACGACGGAGGTTTGCCTCATTTGGGTAGAGGAGAAACTGACTTTGCTTGTTAGCACGGGAGTAAGTTCATGGCGGTCGCGACTCCGACTGTGATCTCATGCTGTCTGTGTGTGCGCCGGCCTGTGCGCACGCATGTCTGCGTTTACACACACTTGTGGTGATCAGCAATGGAGAGATGCAAATCCAAGTGCTCACCTGTGAAATGTTTACACAAGCTTGATGCAAACTGTGACGGCAGCGCCCAGGGAATGGTGTCTCAGGCAAATGAGCGGAGGCAAGAGAATAAGATAAAACATCCTGGCTCATCACGCTAAGTGCACCAGAGTTCTCTCATCCTGATCTAATTCCTCCAGGGGAGACCTTACTTGTGAATCTTTTGTGTGTAAGCGTGAGTAATGCGGATAACGGGGAGACGGAGCAGCATGGTGCCAGAGCGGAGCGCCGGCTGTTGCCGCTGCTGCACGGGCCGGAGAATAGGAGACCCAAATGAACACAAATGATCTCCAGCTGTTTATTTAAGCGGCAAGGCATCGGGGGCTGCAGCATCATGTCCGATGCAAATGATAATCACCTCTCTGCTGTGGCGCCACGCTCAACCGCCTCAAAGCCCCGTCCACGTTATACACACCACCAGGTCAGCGCGGGCAATTTTTGCATGCTCTCCGACTTTTGACAGGCGACACAAGCAGCGCCGGTGGAGGGTTGTGATGACAGAAAACCTGTGATTTTCCTAATGCCCCGACACCCAAGGTGACGCGATCCATAGGTTTGTTTAAGTAAATGTCTCTTATTGTCGTTTCTTAAATTGTGCGTGACCTGTAGACGAATATGCACGTTACATGGGTCAATGTGAAAAAATGGAATTTGTCTCCCACATTGAAGTGGGATGTTCGGGTCTTGCAAAACAGTCTAAAATTCTTTTTTAGTTAAGTGAGGGGATGATTCAGCATGTGTGTTGCAGTGTAATGGCTTACGGAAATGGCGTGGACTGGAATTCGAGGGGGCGGGGGTTGTGACACAGCCAAGACCCAAATTACCCCAAAATAAATAAAAAGTAAAATAAAACAAATACTAATGAAAAGGCATGTGGAAGGGGGAATAAATAGGCAGGCAGGGTGTTGGCTTCCTGGGAATGTTGCAGGGTGTAGAACAGCCCTACGGGCAAAAAGTTAGACGCTGTAGTTGTCACAATAACAAGTCACCCACCTTCGTCACTTTTTAAAAAAAAAAACCTATTATCTGTTAATTAAATTTTTTTTAATGATTCCGTGACCTTTTACTTGGGCCTGGTATTTATGTTCCCCCCCTCATCGCTTCACGTGCTGATTAGCCTGAGTAAACGTGCCTCTTACCTGGATTGCACTTCTAATGTGCCAACAACGCAAACACTGAGAACAATTTTCTTAAGAAGGCGTCGTGGCAACAGGCTGAACCTGATGCCTTTCTTTAGTATTTAAGCTCTGGAGAGAGACAATGTTCTTGAGCGTGTCAGTCGTTGATTGAGGGCCAAATGTGACGTGAAGCGAAGGAGGAGCTCACCTGGCCAGGGTCTGAGGTCTTCCTCCACCTTGCATGTCTTCAAACTGGGGGTGTCCATTTGCTCCTGCCACAGGGCTGTTGTAACAGACAGGATGTCAACAGGTTAATTTCACAATCCCAGTAAGTGGGAGCTCGTTTTCACGAACGAGGAAGCAAAACGTCTGATTTAAGGAATCTCTAGCGGGATTCAAACTGCTCATGACGGACTCGTCAAAACGGCCATTTGCAGATGTCTTCCTGCCCCAGTCTGGCCCCTGCTTGACTGCACGGTGAATACCGGGAAAAGGCAGGCTGGTTTTCACACCAGAGTGGGACTCGGTTTAGAAAACATGCTTGGTGGGTACATGGGAGATATTTTTGGGTCTTCCAGGCGAGGTGCTGGAGACTTGTGAAGTCCCAGGCCTGTCCAGCCATGCTGTCAGGAAGTGGAATTGAGAAGCTGCTGGCACAATTCGTGGGACCCTGCATTTGCACGCGGCGACGGAGGGCTGCAGGAGGGGTGACACAAAGAAGGGGTGACTGCTCTGGATTGGCGACCACGCAGCTGTTCCATGTCTGCATGCACACAGGATTTTGTGGGGCTGGAGTGGAGACAAGTCAACACGCTCCTGAGCGAGACCTTCATCCAATGAAGCTGCATAAATATCTTCAGTCATGAGAAACCTGCGTGTAATACAACCAACTTTTCCCTTTACAGACGCAGTCAGCTGCGAGGTGTCACTCTGACTCTGCCCTCCACTGCTCAGATACCACAATATAGTAAACTCCTAACCGCCTGTCGGGCCAATTAGGACTTTCGAAGGATGCCAGAAGCAGAGCAGGAGGTGGTGTTGGGTGTTCACCTATGGCCACATTGGGCTCAGTATGTGTAAGATCTCTGCTTCCCCTGGAGCCGCTCCACTTCCTTCTAAAAGGCCCAAATCAGCACTCAGCCACCAAGAGTCCAGCACTACGGCTCACAATGGCAAATTCTTACGCATAAATGGCCTTATTCAGAAAAGCTTCCAAGCAGCTGCTGCGATTCGCTCAAGAAAATAAACATTTCCTTCAAATATTTTGATTGGCCAGCAGACAACATCAATATGAGAGGCACAGATTACCCCTGTTAATAAGAAGGCCAAGCCCATGGGTGGAGCTAAGGATGGGGGGGGGGGCGACAGGAACCAAATTGGGAGGAAGAAGCGACTGCGTCACAAACAAGTGGCTTTGGGGTGGTGCCAGTGTAGTTTTGAGAAGGACGCAAATAAACACGGGCGCTGCCTTTGAAGTGCAAGTGTAGATGAAAGGGGTGGCTGAGGAGACGCTGGAGCCAAAATGGCATCCATCCTCGTGACTCCGGATCCAGCAGCGCCTCTGAGACATGTAATGCGCCCGCCGTAATGAAGCGTGTCATTGAGACACAGTGAATGCCGGTCCTTGTGCTGGCTTCCTGTTTCGCTTAGGCCTTAGGCGTCGCAGCGGAGAGAGAGAATGTGAAAGAGCAAGCGAGAGCGAAAGAAAGACGCCAGCGAGGGAAGGAGAGAGAAAGAGAGTGTGTTGGAGAGGAAGAACACGGCCTTGGCTCAGCTATGTGGGACATTTGATATGTCTTTTGAGCCCTCACTTATAACATGAGTGAAAACAAACACATGGGCTAAAAAATCCCGTGTTCTTTTTGAGAGCTGGTCGTCCTCCCGCCCGCGCCTCTTCCCCCAGACTCAATAGAGACTGTTCATGGCACACATGTAGTTTCTGTAATTGCTGAAATGTAAAACTCAGCCCAGACTCTGATGTGAAATTATAACTTACACAAACAGTCGAGCCTGTTTTTTTTCCTCCTTGCTCTCACTTCTCTTTTCGTTCTCCTGTTTTTTCATAACCAGGAAGTGGCTTCAAAAGATTTTGCTGTTACCGAACAGTAATATTTTTCAGCTTGAATTATTCATCTCATGGTCGCATAAAAATTGTAACCACAACTGAAGCTTTCGGCCACGCTAACAAATAAACTACATGGCAGCCATTGACATATTATGCAAGTAGAGCAGGGTGGAAGTAAAACAGCATGTCCAAAGGACGATTCCAGGTTTCTGGTCGTTTTGGACGTATTAACTTCCTGCTGGGGTTTGGCACAATTCGGCATTGAAGCCCGACAGGACGGCTATCTGCCTGCAGGACCTGACGGCGCTAATTTCCCCTTTTGCTCTCTGCTCTAATTGGCTGACGGTGTCATTCTGGACGTGCGAATTAGTGTCAGCCTCCCATCTGTGGCAGTGGCAGGGTGCCGCTTCCAACCTGGGGGTCCGGCCGGCTTGTTTATGTGGAGTAAACAGTGTGGTCACTGTGGACGAGGCAGGAGGGGCACTGCAGTCTCCTGAGTCGAGTTCTTTCCACAGGGCCACAGCTCCAAACATGTTGTACAAGATCAGAGATACTAACTTGCATGGCAGTGAGTCTTTTTTTTATTTATTGCTGGTGTAATTATCAAAAATGTGCTCTGTTAAATGTCAGCCATACACACATGCACACAGCCTTCCGGGCGCTCTATCAAAGCTGGATTTGATGGTGGAACGTTACGCTGGTATCTGATACTCATCTTCAGAGAGGAACTCACAGGTGCTGGAAGAAATAACACGCTAAGCGATACCACCTCAAAACGGACACGGCGATTCTATTCTAATTGGTGAAATCCCTGCCGTGTTACCGTTTTCCTCCGCCTGACTGTTGAAGCGCGTCTCCGGTTGAAAGGGTCCTGACTTGTTTTTTAACCAACTTTTAGTGGAATCTCCTTCGTGGAGCAAAGAGCTGTGCCCATTTGGCCAGTTAAGCATCGCTGACGTTAAAGGATGAACGATATTCTGTGTCAGAGAAAGGAAAAAAAGTCCTACCACCCACAGACATATACAGTATACACATGTACCTCACTTGAGGTTTTGCAAACCAAAAAAACAATTTTGTACTTGATTGTCTGAGTATCAGATTTGCCCGACTGCACTGGTTGAACCACACATTTTCAACCACATGCACACACACACACACACACACACACACACACACACACACACACACCCTCCACCCTGGCTGAGAATCATTCCACATGTCTAGAAGGCTTACCTGTGACCACAGAAGAACAAAAACAAGCAGTGAACGCAGCGTCTGCCAGAGTGCTGGAATCCTGTCACTGCATGCACTGTAATGAGCTCTTAATTACCCCGTCTGTCTGGGATACCAACACAACACTTGCAACACTAGTGCCGAGCTGTTTGTGTGTTTCATATTTTAGGGCCTACCTGTGGCGCAATCGTGCGCGTGTTTGCGCGTGCGAGCCATCCACGATAGCTGCGAGCAGACGTCTGTTGACAAGACAACTGAGACGGTGTTTCATAGCTCAGAGACAGAATGAAGCAGGGAGGCTTTTGGAGGAGATGACACTCTTCTCTTATTCGGTCGCCTTCCAGAGGCAAATGCGGGGTTTTAACCCGGCGACATGAAAAACATCTTTTGAAACACGGGGACGGTAATCCCTTTAATCACAGCCTGTTGATGGGCAATCTATCACCCAGCAATTCTCAAACAAATGGGCCAAATCTGCCGTATGCAAGTGTGCATGGAAGCGCTGCCAAGAGCAGAGATATGTGTCCTGTTGATATGTAAACACCCCGTGTCTCTGAAGGGGTTTTTACTGCAAGTCTAATTTTGTTCGCGACTGTTTTTAATCCTCGGTGTTCTACAGCAGCGCTGCCGCAGTTAAAAAGAAAAAAAATTCCAGTCTGATACTCAAAGACCCAGACCGCCTCCCATGTCTCTTCCCCGTTTTTTAATTATTTTGCTGCTCTTCCCCTGTGGGTTGCCATCATGATGGTAATACCACAGATTAAGGTGTGTGGTTTTAACAGTCTTTTCCTCGTCTGCCTCACTCGCACTCTGGCATTTCCGATGGCCCGCGGCCACTGGCGGCTTTAAGGCCTTTGCCGTCTGACAGCTCCAAACGATGGTAATGTATTGCGTCTGCGTACAGAGTGCTGTACATGTGTGTAGCAACACCGCCTTTTGAAGCCTGACAGGCCTATGACGCTTTAATTCCTGCCCTAATCCTGCACAAATCAGACAAGAGCGGAGCAAAAAGCTGCTTTTCGACTCCTGTCTGAACCAGGTCTGCGCACCTGAACTGTCGGAATCGTAACGTTTCTCCAGCGTAACGGCTCAGCGGGGCTCCTAAAATGGCTGACATGTTTTCTACCCAGTACTGCCTGTGCAATAGAGCAAAATCAATATAAACAGCAAGTAAGGACATGGGGGAGTGGGGTAGAATACCCCGTGTTCTCCGTAGTCAGCTCTTAGATAGGCCCATACTGGTGAGTCAGCGCTGTTTAAGCTGAGCACAAGGCCAAACGCGGTGAATGGCTGCGATAGGCGCTGATATAGGTTTCCACCCACACGGACCTCAGCTCCCAAACAAGCTCTCCTGTACACAACAACATGCTGATACAAAGGTAATGAGATTCATGACTTGGCACTAGAACTACTGAGTGGGTAAGAGATGGCACGGTGTGTGTTTGTGTGTTTAAACGTGTGCCTGTGTGTGTTTAGTCTGCGTACAACCAGACATGGCGGCCAGTGAATGAGCCTCCAAGATATAACAGAGAGCGAACAGTTATCCTCTCTACAGTCATCTCCCACACATCCACAGCGTACACACACACACACACCAGTCTCAGCTCCCACAACCCCTCTGTCCTCCCCACCTTCGCACATTCGGCCAGTCTGACTGTGACGTGATTGCCAAGGTAACAGGTGCGTGTTACATTCCTGAGGCTGCAGAGAGCGGAGGCCAGCTTCGGCGCCCAGGCCGAGCTCGGCTGGCAGCACTCGCAATGCCCCCTGACCACAGACTCAACCCCCATCGCAGGAGTTGAAGACCTCCTGATACGGTGCACCCAAGGACAAAATATGTTAAGTTTCGCCTGGTGTAACTCCAGGTGTGTGGTATGTAGCAGGTTTATGGTAGAACTTACCCTCGAGTTAAATAAAAGTTACATTTCACAAGACAAGGGGTGATTTGGTGATGTGAGACAATGGTGGTGCCATGTTTCAGCTCACCTTGCGTGGTGCTGAGGTGAGCTTGGTGGATGGGCCTGGGGTTATTGTTCGCTGTACCTATACGCATGCTTCGCTGGTAGCGCTCGATCTCAGACAGCCGGTCGGAGAACTGCATCTTCTGGGAATCTTCAACCTTGACTCTGTGTCCTGAAACAGTGACATGAAGAGCACAGTTCAGAAGGAGCGCTGGCTATTTCCAGAGTTCTACAAGGACAGCGACAGTAGGGGCAACAAACCTTTCCTCCTCCCATGGGTGTAAGGAGCTAAAGCTTGAATTCGAACGCAAGCTCCGACTCGACAAACACACGAGGGGAGGAAATTAAAGAGAGGAGGATCATCAAAATGTTTTCCACTTCCAAACACAAAAATATTTTCAAAATGGTTGCAGACCTTGAAATACATTGGCTAGACACTAAGTGTTACCCAAGCTGCACCTGCTTCCACGTCACCCGCAGATAACACGGATAACAATAGTGGCTAAAAATGATAGCTTGAGGAATTCTGTTTTTTCTCCCCCTGAAACTGTATGAAATAATAACCTCTGACTCAGTACACAAGGCATGCTTACGTCTGTTGAGGCTAATGTTGCTCACCCCGAGTAGCACACTGAGAAAGTTATAACAGCTCGGGCCATCCTGACAAACACACACCCACACACACATTCAGGTCCGACTGACACGGTGCTTAGTCAGAAGAAAACACCCAGACGAGGCCTACAGACGACACAGTCATCAGTTTCTATTATAACGGGTAAAAATGAAAGAGGGTGCCTTTTTCGACAGTCAAAAAAGTGTGTGGGGGTGAGTGGGCGCGCGTGTTTGTGTGGTTGTGTGTGGTTGTGCGTTAACTCTTAAGTAAGTCGAGTGTATCTGGCGCATCTCTTTCATCCAGACCTGGAAGACTAACCACCACACTCGGCGCCCATATCACTTTGATGTCCCGTTTAGGGAGACCTCTGATCATTCCTTTAATGTAGACAATACTCATTTAACGCACGCACGCACGTGCACGCACAGCACACATGTGCTTGGGCTCTTGCGTGTGAACACACCTTAAATGTCAGACATGAGTCCGGATGAGGGCTACGCCTAATGGGAGAAAGGGATTTTTAATGTAACTATCAATGCTCCAAAACTGTGTGCAAACCTGCATGTATACATTCTGTGGTTTTCTCCCTGGCATCTCGACAGAGTGGCCTAATGTGAAGTAATGGCTGGATTTGAATATTTTATCACTATATAAAGGGGGCAAGGCAGACCGACCAATATGGATTTTGCCCGTCCTTTCTATCCACTGACCCATGGGCAATATATCTTCCCTCGGAGGCTGACCCATGGGTAAAGTTCTCTCTCGTTTACCGCTCCGTCCATTTGTTTGTGCCCACCTCCTCCCCTCTGTTCTCCAAATTATTAAGGAGTATTTGACAGCGGCGGTCCTCACAAATATGCACGCGCCCCAGCTGGCACAACTTGGATTTTAATACTGAACACTTTTGTTCACAGCCGCTGATTAAAACTAACTCCGCCGCCTCTGCAGGGAACTAAAGACTCGGCAGTGACTAATCTGTCTGAGTTCTGCTTCGGTTCTTTTTGCTGCTCTCCAGCTGTTTGGGAGCATCAAGATGTTGGGCGTCAAAGGAAAAGAACCCTGTGTGTGTGTGTGTGTGTGTGTGTGTGTGTGTGTGTGTGTGTGTGTGAGACAGAGATTCCACACACTCACCGTTTTTTTTTTGCTCCGTGCCGTTACTCGGAAACATGTCCTGGGTGGACACACGCGGGGACGTACGCTACACTCTGTGATATCTTTTTTATCCGCACTCTTTAAAATGACACGGAAGGAATGAAGTGCTGTCTATGAACCACAGACACACACACATACACACACACATATGCAGACACTGTGGCTACTCTCTGTACTAGGACAGTTTGGGGGGTGTCCAGAGGAAGCAATCCAAATATAGCTCTTATTTGTGTCCTGGTGTACTTATTAAGAGATTAACACCACCTCAAATGTCTGAGGACAGGGAAAAGAGACATCCTGGTGCTTTCTGTGGGTCGAATTGTGACACATGAAAAAAAAGATCACCGCCTTTCAGTGGCCGCTGGTGGACTAAGATGAAATTAGCTGGCTCTTTAGGGATAAAACCATCATTCAGAATGTGATCAGTTGAGATGTGGCCCAGGTCCAGTTGGCAGGGACACACACTGGATTTGACACACTGTTCGCAGGAGCGTGAGGATGATTTTGGGGGGAGCAGAGGTTGCGTTAAGCCGAGGCCTGGAGCTTATTAACCCACAGTTGCTGTTAACACCACTAATCAACAGGGAGACACTTCATAACGCTTCAACTCCCCTGCTCAGTTCTATGATTTTCTTCTCAGATAATTAAAAAAAAAACCTCAGGAGGAGCAGACTGACACGTGCTTTCTACTTTTTTGCCGTGTTTAAATGGGCATCAGTGTGCCGTGAGACTTATTTGAAGGATTTCAAACATACCGGGATTCTTATGGAGCCTTTATACATGTCAGACCTGGACTGCCCAGTTAAGCCCCACTTTAACGCTCCCTCTTTGACCTGTAGCCACAGTTTTCCTGTGCCAACCGCCAACATTTGACTTCTACTCTGCAGGTCCGAGGGCCGGAGGGGTGCAGGCACACCATACTGGCCCCATTTCAAAAAGGTTTCTGTGGTTGGATGAATATTTAATGTGTCAGGGTGCACTTAGGAAAGAATGCCCTTGTTTTTCTGTCTATGATATCATAACCACAAGATAGAGCTGGGAGATGGGGGCCAATGCACACATGAGGCCTAAAACTGCAGCACTCAATACACACCCTGAGCTGAGAATTGATGCTAAGGGCTCCAGATTTACTAGGCTCCTCTCAGAGTAGCATCTCCAATCATTATGGAAGTGTATGAAGAGCAAATAAAACGCTTGATATAAAATGTCTGGTATTAAGAGTCTACTGATAAGCGATTGCCGTGTTTTGAAGAAATGGGTGTGTGTCCTGGTTGTGTGCGTGCATGCCTGTGTCGTTATTTCCTGATGTTTTATCCGCGCCTCTGTCTAATGCGAGGTGACACTTCACTCGTATGGCGCTCGTGTTCTGAAGCACACCGAGACAAGTTGACGCGTAGGTGAAGTGTGAAGTTAACTTTCCTGAGACTGCACTCAGTGCTCCAGACCACACGAACAACACACTCCTACCCAGCTCTGCCTCCACAAAGCCTCTATCAGTTCAACACAGAGACAGTGTTTGCTCAGCAAGGTGACAGCCAGGCCTTGAACGCCGGCGCTGCAGCAGAGCGATCACCCAGTCCGACTTGTTTCCTTGCTTCATCCCTGTATTTCACCATTTTGCTCTCCCTTTTTTTTTTTGTCTCCGTTGAGAGAAAGAAACACATGTTCCCATCCGAAGCAGACGCATTGAACATAAGCTCTCTTTAGTGAAGGGCTGGGTGCTTTTTCAGGGGCAAAGTGAAATCCTATCTGGACAGCAAAGGCCAATACGTGCTTTGGCAACGGTTCTACTCCACGCTGAATATATTAGTAGTGCAAATATTTGCATTCAACATATAAATGGACTTGGTAGACCCCTGATAACAGGCCAGCATTGATGTGGAATGCAGGTGTCGCCCTAAAAACTATGCAGGCGGTGTCATGTCCGCCATAGGATTACAGGCAAAATAGTCGGCAGTGCGGATACAAAAGGAAGTAAACTGTGATGACAGAATTTTGCGGTTCAGGAGTCAAAACAGCAGTGCGATTTGGACCGCACCTGCCCGCCGCTCCAGTTATTAATGTAGCAAAAGTTAGGTACTGAAAAGTTTGGGAGCAGAACAGAAACCATTAGTGGCTTGTAGAGACGATGCAGAGCAACAGTTAGACACGTGCTACAGCGGGTGTCGCATGCCTGCCAGCACACTTCCGCTCATCCTCAACAGATACCGAGGAGCTTTCAACATCTGTTGAGCAAAGTTGTGCACACCTGTCTTCCTCTTCCTCCCTCCCCTGACACGAACCCCCCACCCACCATATATTTCTGTTGATCCCACCACACCTTTTCCCCTCACACTTCCTGTTTCATTCAACGCATCTCTGCAGCCGCGTGTTTGTTTGCCAGGGATACCAGTTGGGTATTTACTGTGGGGCAAATCAGAGTTCTTGTTTTGAGGCTGACCCTGAAGGATGTGGGTTTTACCCTTGACTGGTAATTGTGGCTGCTTAGTCTGAGCCTAAAAGAGGAGATACTAGCCACATGCAGACATTTGGCAAATGTTTTTTTTTAAAATTTAATCAATGAGTTGATGCAGTATCTTGAAGTTTGAAAGAGAGGCTATATTTTTCCTTTATCTTACTCAAACTTTATTTACACGGAGGGCTTAAGTTGAAACCTGGCAAATGTTTTGGCATGAGTGAGACGTGTACTTGGGTTTCTTAGACCTCAGCTGGGGGGGGTTAGTTATCTGTTCCTTTGCGCAAATGCATTGCTGTCTCTAGGGACATGAACACGACAACCCCCTCTTGTATATTTAAAAACAGCAGAAGTTGCTATATGAGATGTGACCAACGAGTGCAGCCTTCCTTTTCTGATAAGGAATAGAGACTGCTTCGTGCGCGTGCGTGTGCGCACGTGTATGTGAGTTAGTGTGTGACAGAAGCCACACAAAGGCAACCCCTACAGTTAAGCAGGTTGAGGCAAGCAAGGAGACTGAAGGGGTAACAAAGTAAGGCCCAGCGCACCCGGATTCTCCAACAATGCGCCCAGGCCTTGAAAGCAATCATCCCTCTTTTGTGTCGTCGTTGGCTGAGTGTTTGTAGCTGCTCGCGCCCGACCTCCACATGCGGCGTACGCTTTGGTGCCGTTGCCTCACGGGGCACAGAGGAGCCACTCGCCCCCAGTCACAGATCACGCTAGTGCAAGAAGTCGCCCCTAGCGTGCTATTTTAGCCCCGATGGTGAATGGCTTTATTGTTCATGTGTACGCGGTAGTCAGGTTGTTCTGAGCAGAGCACAGCTGTGGGAAAGGAAGGCGAGCTGTCGCTGTCACATACATCAATGCGACACCAGCAGATGTGTCAAACGGCTCTGCATTCACACCTCTGTGCGTGCTAAGCTGAGCAAAACACAGTGCAACGGACATGTGTTTGAATGCACAGTTCTGCAGAACGATGATTAATATTCCAGGTGGGCCAAGTATGCGATGCATGAATGTTCTTGGGCGTTTTCTGTGCTTTCTCAGAGGGTATCCGCTTCGTACACCTCTGCAGTGGTTTCAGCCTTGCAATAGTTGATCTTTCCTAGTCTGTGATGTTGCCAAACTATTTTGGAGAGCCATGGTTTCCCCCTGTGTTTACCCAGAGGATTACAACCTTCTCAGCTCCTGGAAGCAAAAGAAAGATTTCGCTACACCTATTATTTGCTCACTGTTCCTAACCGTTAAGGCCTAAAGAAATAAATATCCAAAAACCGCAGGGTGGTGGTGCACCATGTCTTTTCCAGTAACCAGCAGGTGTCTTCTTCCCACAAACCAGCCCCCCCCCATGCCTTCATCCCTGCTGCCCTAACATAGAAACCAGTTTAGGGCTTTAATGCAGCAGGGTACAAAATATTCCATGTCTCATGGGCCATTTATTTTTCTAAATGCAGAACGGAACTTTTATTGAATTACAGCTGAAAGGTCGTAATGGCTCCCTGCTGTAAGGGGTCAGAGCAAATAAGGAAGACATACACAGAGGTGGGCATTTTACTTCCCGAGGAGGGTAAACAGGAAGGACACTTGACCGATGTTTCAAGGTGGAGATAGTGTGGGAGGGAATGACGCTGCTTCTGAGAAAATGACTTCTTCTTGCATCATCACGAGGAATTAAACGCGCTGTCCGCGGCCTCTCATTTTGTATAGCGTTGGCAAAAATGGGTTTTTTTTTTATTTTGTCAGCATGGAAAAGAAAAGGCGTTTCACCCCGAGGACATTGTGTTTGTCTCCAGCAGTCATCCACTGGCCCGAGGAGGAGACACTACCCCATTTGAACATTTGAGACAATGTTTCTTTATTTTTCCTTAAGAAACTTGTGCATTGATGCTGCAAAAATAAATGCACGCAGGGCAGCGGGCGAATGAAAGAGCTGGAAATTTCCGATCCGGTTTAGTCGAGGTAGCTGAATAATTAGCGTCGCTTTCACAGAGGAGTCTATAAGTACAAAAGCCTGTGCAGGATTACCAGCAGCTGTGTGTGCGTGTGTGTGTCTGCGAGTGTTTGTATAAACCTCAAAAGGGAGTTGGCCTCAAAGCTTCTAGATGTGGTTAAGGTGGCAACAGTGGTCAACAAGATTTCATGTCGGTCCTTTATTTACTCTCCCACAACATCATTTGATATTGAATATTACAGATACTTTTATGTCAGCGCTTCCACGCTCAGCAACAGTATCGGACGTTAAAACAGAATAAAGATCTCGTCCCCCCCAAAAAGTCCTGCAGCGTGATTGGCCTGCTGTAATAAGCCGACATCCTGCCTGACTACTGGAGGCAACTCTCCTTATGTGCCACCCATCACAAGCCTCAAACCTCAGAACGCAGCGAATGTTTTATCCCGACGTGCTGAAATCCATCCAAACCTGCTGCATTCCAGAGGATTTATCAGTTGGCCAATATTTGTCTACACTTAATCATGGAGGCTAATCGTGACGCATCTGGAGTGACCCCGGGGAAGAGGTACGCCACGGAGCGCGGCTTCTCCAAACTGTATATCAACGTTAGCAAATAATACATTTGTTGGTCATGAGTTGGCGGACGCTGAACACTGTCTCAGTGTGAATGTGATAGAGGGAGCCTGTGTGCAGGCGCAGGCCTCCATGTCTCCGGGATTTACATGTGGGAGTCACGGCTGGTTATAGCATTCAGGAAACCACCCATCATCAGACGTGCCACTGCCCCCCCCCCCCCCTCCTGGCACTCATACACCTGTAGGCCCTGCTTCAAATACACCCATCTCCAGTTACAAACATCAAAGTTGCCTTTGAGAGACCAACTCTCGGCGAGGGAGAGCCTTTCATGTGATTTGTGGAGCATGGGCGTGGCTCACTGGGCCAACTTAAAGAGATGGACACACCTGGCAGGTGCACGAACTGTGCACGCACGCACGCACTCATACGCACAGAAGCGCGTGCGTGCTTGGTTTTGTTGACTTTCTAGAGAAACTGCACTATCACTGGAAAAATAACACAGCAAACCCCATTGTGTGTCTATTTGCATACTTTGTACAGTCTGTGTGCCAAATGCAAATAGAATCAATCTGCCAACTCCAACTTGCACCTCCCGCTGTCTCGGACTCCCCCCCCAATCCCTGCCATTCTCCTCCGGGAGCTGCCTGAACACACCCCAGCAGTGTAAACAGAGACAACAAAACACGGCAGCAGTGAGATTTTGGAGGGCCTGTGGCTTTAAAAACGCGTGAGCTGCATGTACACCCTGGAGTTATGCTAGCAGGTGAGGCGCAGCCATCATCCCTGGGGTGTCATCAAGCGACGGAACCGCACAAACTCCAGCGCTGACTGTCCCAAAGTCCAACTTCAAATGCCGTGAACCCTATAAAAGCCTCTCAACGCATAAAGTTGCGGTCTGAAAAGCAGAGTTCTCTCTTGTCCCACGACCCCTCGGACAGGAACACAGCGGCTATTGTCGTGTGTAAGTTGGGGAGCAAAAAGGTGGTGAAACACGGGGCACCGGCAGCAGCGCGCACGTGCACGTTGACATTCTAACCTTGTCGGCCTGTCAGCTGCGGGTGCTCACTTCTTAGCTTGACACCCGTGCACACAGAGAAGTTTCAGCTGCAGCATTTGTGATTCCAAGTGTGATTATATAATATGACAGATAGCGCAAGGGTGGGTGGGGGGGGGCTGTGTACGTTTGTTGATGAACGTCGGATGTGAGATGAGGAAACCAGCAGCACAGAAGACAAAAATACTGAACTGAACATGCAGCCTGCTGTCTGCTCAGAATTCAAAACACTATGTGCATGCCCACGTGTGCGTACTGTGTGTGTAAATCTACGCTCATATGTATATTTAAAGTTTTAAAGAGGTGTTCTGGGTGAATTAGTGCCACTGGCAAGGCACCGCTGCAGCCCTGTCTTTCAGGTTCTCCTGACTGGATCAGTCAACATTGATTAAAGCCTCTGCAGTCCTTCCCAGCTCCCGCTGCACACCCACCGACAGCCACACAAACGCAGGCTCCCTCTCAAACAGCTCGTAAAGCCGCGCCGAGGCAGCAGGCAGGTGAACGGCGCCCTGGCAGAGGCTGCCCAGCGCGACGTTTAGACCGACATGGGGCACCAGTTATTAAAAAACAAGAATCAGAGCAGTGTTGACATCCCTGAGATGAGTTATGAAAAGAGGCTGCTAATTTAGTTTGTTGACAAAAGACGTCCCTCTGACGCGATGCCGTGCGGTTCCAAAAGAATCAGATTACTTTTATGGCGCTAATAACATCTGAAGGCCAGAGCTTGTTCCTGCGTCCTGGGACAAGAATGATCTTTGTGATCTTAAAATCTGTCTCTTGTTTAAATATGAGTAATCGTTTTATCTCAATCAGCCCTTCTAATGATGAATTTACATGTGCAGCAACACAAATAGCTTATTGTATTAGCTCCAAACAGCTCTTTGATCATCTGCGTCTAACTGCAGGGTCTTTTATTCACATTATAGCTATGAGACCACACCGGCAGTTCAGAGCAAACAACCCCTGCTTGCAGGTCCTGGTACCTAAAAATGCCATCTAAATGCATTAGCAGCGACAGCCTTTGTGAGGGGTTTATTTTCTCATTTTATGAATTCCCTCTCACACCATGCTACACTTTATTGGCCCCCCTAAATTCCTGTCGCCCTATATTAAACAGTGTCACATTATAGCACCCAGCGTGGGTGTAAAAGTAGCGCGGCCACTCTGACGCCCCGGCTGTAGCCGCGACGCGTTGACAGACAGGCAGGAGACAACCTTAATGTACACCATTATTTCCAGCTGGGGCGCACGCAGACACGCACGAGAATACTTTAACCCCCGGAGACACATCAGGTCTTTTTTTTCCCCCTTCTTCTTTAACTACACCCGATCAAATTGAAACCATGCGCGCACACACACACACACGCAGTGTTTATTATTATCTAGTCTCCTCCTCCATTGCAGACTCTGTTCTCTTTAATGCTCTGAAAATAGTGTTCAGGCAGGTGGGGAGGGTGGGGGGGTGGTTCTGCCCCCTTGCGCGGTGCCCCTCAGTTTCCTCTCTGCCAGCCATGTGTCCCACCTCATGCAAGCACTTGCCCTGACTTTCCCTTTCCCCTCCACCGCGGTCTGTTTTGACTGGGTTAAATCCTCCCTGTCCCAAATATTCCTACTTCACACAGGAGCTGCAACCCCGGAGCCATGGCTTCCCACCTTCAGTCCTCAGCCGCGGCCCAGCTCTACGCGTCTTGGGCCTCACTTTCTGTTAAGGTACGGCGCCACTTTTGTGGCCAGCAGGTGGAGATCCTCTGTTTCTCTGGGCAGAGCTGAGGACGGTCGGGGGTGGGCAGAAGGTGACGAGGAGGCGGGCTCTTGCGGCCTCGGGTCTTACTCAAGATGCCACTATTGTGGTCACGGTTTAAGCCTTCTGTTTTTCCATTTTCCTTTAACACCCCCACCGCCCTCCTACACACACCAAGATCACAATTCCGAAATTAAAAGCAGTGCCAGTGCAACATTGACGCTCCATCCCACAAAGTTGTTGTTTTTTTAAGAAGGAGCTTTAGCGTATCACAAGAACAAATTATCTCTTCTCAACCTTTTTTTTTAAACTCATAAATGTATCTTGTCTGTTTCATTTTCATATGTGCCGCCCACCAGTTTCAGAGGCAGGTGCGCTTGTGAGAACATTAACACCTCCGCGCCCTCGCGTAACCAGGGCCGCGCGCGCGCGCGCGCGCGTGTGGCTGGTTGGGTGGGTACTCACTGCGTGGCTCTCGGGGTCCATCCACGGTGACTTTGATGGCGCGGTGGTAGGTGGCGACCTGCGGCGGCCCCGTGAACACGGTGATGGTCAGAGTGAAGCTCTTTCCTGCAGCGCACAGAGCAGCTCCGTCAGGGACACGCGCATGTGCACTTTTTTCAAACAAGTCTTTTTTGAATTATGTGCGCATTATAATCTCTTCGCTCGTACTTCGCAACAATACACCGTTAGTTCAGCTTCGATTACTGCCCCCCCCCCCCAACCCCCACCCCCTGAATTAGAGGAAACAAAAGCGGCTGAGACCACCTCTGTTGATGGCCCGACAGCGTGCATGATTTAGATTATTGAGGGAATGTCTTCCAGATTGTCCTAAAAGCTTTACACTGCGGGTTTTGTGCGACGGGCTCTTGCTTCCATGTGCGTCTAGCTTCGTGCGCGGGCGGGGTGATGGTGATGGTGATGGTGGTTGGGGGGGTAGCATCACAGCGGCCTCGCGCCTCTTCTGCGACCGCCACCCCCCTCTCATCTTGTCAAATAGATACTTCGTGGGTGCAAGTCAGGGTAGAAATTAATCCCACTAGTCTACGTTTCATTTTAAAAGCCGAGGGCTGATTTTCCACCACGTGACTATTATATTTATTAAAACTGGAGGAAAAAAAAGAGATCCACAACAAAAGCTCCGACAGGGAGGACAGAAATTCCTCTCTGGATGATTTTTAAATTGTGCTTTACTTCTGATTAATGTCTCTTTTGGACGATTTATACCTGCAAGCCGAGAGGATTTGATTTTTAAAAATATCTACGCAGTAAAATACGCCACAGTTCAACGGCCTTGGTAACAGCAATATTTCACTCCGGTTCGATGACGAGAGAATAAAAATGCATGATTTTAGAAATCAAATATTAACGTCACAATTGCCATTATTATTATTATTATTCTTTTTTTTACCGGGGTGATACTCCTGGGTAATAAAAATCCCAGTCACATCGGGACGCAGCCACTTGAACAGGACAGCCATAAACAGCAGTTTAGATTGTGGGAACTCGCGCATAAGAGGTTAAAAAAAGAGAGTTTTAAATATAGATTTTACCATCCTCGCAAGCAAAGTAAAACATTTCATTTTCAAATTATTTCCCCCCATACGCATAAGAAAATAACGCACTGTCAGCAGGCTCAGTCGCTGTGTGTGCGTGCGTGCGTGTGTGGTGTGTGTGTGTGTGTGTGTGTGTGTGTGTGTGCGCGCGCGTGCGTGTGTGTGTGTGTGTGTGTGTGTGTGTGTGTGTGTTCACCTCGTCCACTCCTGCCCACGAAGCGCAGGTCGTTGAAGCGGGCCACCTGGTTCTTCATCACGGCCGAGGCGTTCCTCAGCTCGGCCGAGTAGTTCTCGTCGTTTCCGGCCATCACCGTGACCAGAGTCCCGTCGGGCACATCCCCAAGAGCCACGACCTGCACACGGAGAGCGGGCGGTAACTTTGGGTCACCGAGACACATGCATGCGCATAGGCGACGCGCGCGCAACCGCATCCGGATCCGTTAATATTAAAGCAGGTTGGTCAGTTTATCCAACATGTCTAAAATAAACCATCACCGAACCATTAGTGACAACCGACAGTGAATCCTAACACAGCTCTTATTGTTTAATTGGCGCTCTGTTTTCTTTTAGGCCTAACAGAAAGGTCAATAAATCCAAATATAACAAACCGAAACTCCGGGGAAAAAATATCAAAACGTGGTTTTGTTATATATTGTTGTTATAGATTTAGCAGTGCGGATTTTCTCCATGATGATTGGAGGTGTTATCTTTCGGATCATACAAATGAAATATATTGAAACAAAGCTAATATAAATTAACAAAATATCAGTCTAAATAAACGACTCTTGACAAACACTATGAGAGGTTGTTTTTTTTTTTTAGTCTGCTGTTCTACATTTTACAGAATTAGAAAAACCACATTGTGCGTCATTAAAATCTAACACCGCGTAATTAGAAGCCATGTGTCTTGCCTTGAAAGCCACGGGGAGCGTTTTGTTGCACCTCCAGTGAGACGGGAGGACGGAGCAGAGGAAGTTTGGGCTGTCTGTCCGGACCAGCTCGCCGGCGTGGTCCGCCAGGACGTCTACCATGTTCCTGGTGTCCGGTCTTGACCTTAAGGGACCCGGGGTGGCCATTGCCCCGTTGCTGTCTCCAATCTTACTACAGGGGAAGGACGTGGAGGGCGGCGTGAACCGTCTGGTCGTGGGCGGCTCTACGGGAATATGCATCACAACAGTTTGGGTTAGAGCCACCTGGATGGGTTGGATCAGACGAGCAGGTCTGTTTCCTCCGGGCGCGGAAGGGCTCAGGGGTCCACAGCGTGAGCGTAAGGATGGAGGCGAGAAACACCGAACTCAGACGACTCTGGGTTCCTCTGTACCAGGGAACATGTGGAGGCTCTTTACGCTTCAATAACTTCAGCAGAATTGCTTGCAGTCCCCAAACTCGATGCTGAACTTGTCATTTGACACGGTTCAGCACCACAAACTACTCAAGTTCTCACTCGAAGTCAGTCAATCAATCTTTTTAAAAAAAAAATTTAAAAATTAAAAACTTAGTTCGTCAGATGATCAGCGAACAGTTAATCCAGCCGCGACGCACAGTTCTGTTATTCGGTGGACTTAAAAAAATGAACAGGAAAAAAGTCAAACTTTTGTCAGATTCGACTTCAAATGTCTTACAAAAGACTAAAGCGTAAAAGTCTCAAAGCAGAATGAATACAGACGAGCTAAACTCGGAGCACACCGCTCTCCTGTCCGTGCGTAAAAGCTGCTCCGATCCGATCCTGCCGTCGATATTCATTTAAAAATACGAGCTGTCCCGTCGCTCCTGCTCAGGAGTTTCCTTTCAACTTATCCTTATGGCGCAAGAAGGAACCGCGAAGCTGAACTCGGTGCAGAGTGCCGCGATATTATTTTACCCGAGTCATTTTAGTGTTTTGTGGTTGGGAGTGTGGAGACGCTCTCCGCCAATGGCCGCGCTGGGCTGGGCTTCCCGCGGACCAATCACGCTGCGCGCCTCGCTGTTCGGCTCCGCTCCACGGTTGTCACACAAGAGCTGAATTATGGATTCAGATCTGCTCTATATGCTCACAGGAACATACGGAGTCAGATTAAGTGACGGACGGAACTATACGTTTTTTTTGGGGGGGGAAGTTGTTTTAATAAAAAAAAAAAAGGCCCCTTTTTTGTGTTTTCTTTTTTCACGTTGCGATACGTTAATGCACTTTAAACGCGACTGGCTGCGAATAAACGTTTATAAATGTTTAATTTAATT
The DNA here is from genome assembly GCF_003711565.1 of Takifugu flavidus. Taxonomy (NCBI): domain Eukaryota; kingdom Metazoa; phylum Chordata; class Actinopteri; order Tetraodontiformes; family Tetraodontidae; genus Takifugu; species Takifugu flavidus. The sequence continues at coordinate 11,157,852 of NC_079535.1, forward strand.
TGAAAGGCGGTGAATGGAATAGTTCCCTCACTACGAGAGAGGCGATTTAACAATAAAGGTATAGTTGATTCAGTATAGACATTTAGAAAGTGCACCTCATTTTAATCCCAGTGATCATGTCGCACCACAGGCGCTTTTCAACCTGTTGTTAATTGTTTCACGGCGTAATAATGATTCTCAAAAACCCCGCCGTTTCATTTTATTTATTTTCAAAACCTGTTTTTTTCTGCGCCACAGCCGCAGTTCCTAAATAGCACTGGGCCTATAAAATGAAATTGCGGGCATGTGACAGATTAACTGGCTTTTCTGAATTAATGAAACGATTCTAGGAGACAAGAAAGTGTTTCTTCCACATCAGAAGGGGGGGCTGACCCGCCGCCGTGCGCGTAGGAGGCTGAACTCATCAGAAAATCTGAAATATTGAAGGTTGGTGAAGCATCCTGCAGACACGCCGCAGCCTTCCGACGCTAGTTGGCGCATTTGCCTTTTCAATCCGTCACTCCAGACAGGCAGAGGCGGACATTTCACATCTGCAGAGCAAAAGAGACTTTTATCTGTTGCCGGATGACTGAATGGCTTCCTAATTTGGATAATTTAATTTCAAAAATCGACTGTGACTTTTATGTCTGTTTCCCTCTCCGCTCCCGCCAGACTGCCAAAATATTTACCAAGGCTCCAAATTGAGTTATTATCAAAGCGCAGACGTTTACTCGTTTAATAAAGTCACATCTGTCGTCGCACCAAAGCCTCACATTTAGGGAATTTACTGGTTTATTTTGTGTCTTCTGTTTGGACACCTATAAATAACTGCTGAGGAAATGCCAGCGAGCATCGTCGGTGTCTCACTGGACGGATTCTATTTAAACTCTTTACATCTGTAAAATTATTGTCAGCACATGTTTTTGATTAGCGAGTGATTTAGCTTTTATTGATGCATGTAAGATGACGGGCTTTTGAAAGAGTCGATTTGGGCTTTTGTGAAACGTAATTTGAAAGTAATGTCAGTGTCTATTTCTTTTTTAATAATAATAAAGTGATTTATTTTGGACATTGAGACTAAATAATGCTCACCTATGCCAGGCGCCTGGTTTGACTGTTTGTTTCTCCGGCAAATCAGAGAGAAACAGCGAATAAAATAAATGATTTTAAAATAATAATATTACAATTCCCGACATCATCACAGACTTAGTTGTGTAATTTTAAATGATATCATTTTACATGTTTATTTGTCACGATTTTAATCATTTTCAGACGTTCATCACCTTAATAATAAATATATTTAAATAGAATATTTACTCAATTTCTAAAAGTAAAAACAAAAATAAACACTCAAATAATTTCAACTCATTACACCAACATAAGCATGTAAAAAAATTACAAACATACAAATGTACAGTTAAATTATCATTACATTCTGTACGAATTATTTTAAAAAACTTTAGTAAAATAACTTCAGCAGAAACTTAAAATAAAATAATAAATGAGCAGAAATCTAAGCAGCAATAATTCACCCTAATTGTTTAAAAAGATTCCACCTGGTCAGTGGGACCATCAGGCTGCTGCTATGGGACGGACAGCTCAACTGGGACTGACAATACCAGTGATATTTTAGTCACTGGCATTGTCCCCCCAGTTCATTATTAATACGTGACCACACACACCAACCATTCCCCACTCAGCCTTTAATATGAGCTCTGGGCGCCTGTCACATTTAGACCTCTGCAGTTCAACAGGCAGTTTCTACGGTTTCAGCCAGCAGCCGTGGCTCCCACTGCTTTTTAATGATCTGGGGGGCTTCCACCTGAAATTACTGGACAGCAGGAGGAACCTCGGACCCACCTCCACCAGGCCTCCGCCCGTGAGACCCTTAGCGCTGAAATGTGACAGCACCCAGGATCCATCCTGGTTTCACTCGTGGTTGGTCAACAAATAACCTTTTTTCCTCCTGGGTTGCTATGAAGCCTTTTCATTGCAGCGCAATCTTCCTCCAAATGAAGGAAAATCCACTCACTTTGCATTTTTATGTGAAAAAGACTCCTCCTGATCCCCATTAGCAGAGGACGCAGGACGCCTTTGGGCTGTATAGACCCCCTCTGACTGCCAGTGCCACCCACACAGCCTCCGTTGCCACTTTAAAGTGTCTTTGAAGACGGGGACACTCTCAGATATGAGAAGATCCTTTTAGGTTTTTACCCAGTATGATCTCTCTGCTTGTGTAAACTCTGGGGCTATTTTCAGACATGCACACATAAGCCTTTGGATAGGTAGCTATTCATTTGGAAATGGGGGATATGGGGGCAATTAGAAATAGTTTGAGGTTCGGCGATGACATAAGACAAAGATTTCTATCTTTAGAGGAGCTGCGGCGGTCACACATCTCTGTACATTCACAAATTACAGGGCGAGCTTTGGCCCTCAACCCGCTGAATGCATTCCTTCCGAAAAGTGTCTGCTCGAGTTTCAGCCGGAGGTTTCTCCGGAGTGGAAATATGAGTGTCCTGAATGGACGACTTCTGTGAGATGGAGTTTTATTCCTCTTGGATTAAATTAGCTCTACGTTGGGTCTTGGGGTATTTTTTTTTTTTTCTGTGAATGATGAATTCTGTGGCGGCTGTGGAACGCGGGGCTTGTTTACCCTCCCCTCTCTCTCTCTCTCTCTCTCTTTTGAGGCCTCGCCTGCTCCGAAATGGAAGTTTTTTTCCTCCTCAATATGACAAAAGTGTCTGTGATTAGACTTCGGCGCATGATGTAAGCCGCCCAATCCATTTGCGATGGTCCCCTCAAAGGCCAATCATCTCCCAGCGCTGGAGTGTTTATATACACGTGTGTGTGTGTGTGTGTGTGTGTGTGTGTGTGCATTGGGGGGCTTTTAAACAACAGCCAGTGGGTCCAGACTGTTTGGGTTTCAGGCTGCCGCTGCTCTGATGGCCGATTCTCTCTCAAATTCTGATTACATAATATGTCAGCACATCACAATTGGTGGTCATTTTTTGTCCATTTTGATGTTCATACGAGAAAATAGGAAACACATTGGTTTATTTTGGTGGTATAAATTCATGTTGTTTTTCTCCTCCGCCAGCACTGTCTGTGTTAGTTTTAGGGGTCGCAGGAATGTGCTTGTATATTTAAGGTCGGTTTCAGCTCTTAATGGTCTTGTCTCTTGTTTTTTATCTGCAGCTTTCTACTACAATTGCACTCAACTTACCTGGGAAGCCGTGTGTCTGTTTATGCGTAATTAATAGCCTATATTCATAAGGCCTTATGAGCAGTTGTGGCTCAATATCTAGGTGTTTATACTCTGCTTGAAAATGGAGAAAAAATGAGTCTGAAAGCTTTGTAATTTTATATACCTCCGCAGATAGGGTCGTATTTTATTTAACGCGGCCAAACAGCTTATATTTAATTGCTTGACCCGAAGAAGAGATAAACATCTTTAACATAACCTTAAAGGATCAAATATGTTCCCTTTTTTAAAAAACGAAAAATTAAAACAGAATTTAGCGTGTCGCCTCCCAGCATATTCCTCCTCCTAATACCTAGAAAAGAGAACTCCCCTTTCACAATAAGGTGCAGGAGCCACTCGGATCAGCACGTTAGGGTTAAACGTGGTCAGGCTCCCCTCCTGCCCCTTCCAGTGGCAATTCAATGGCACACACCACACCCGTGGCAGTCCCAGGGGGGAAACGCCACACAACCCCCTGTGTCACGGGCGCACCGCCCTCACATCATCCATCGGGTACACTCACCCAACGATGACAGTCAGCACCCTGTGATGTGGTTCCCGGGCCTGTTTATTCTTCAGAAAACCCACTAAAAGTAGCATTGAACGGGAAGCGCACCAAAGGGCCTCGGAGCTATTATAGGAGCACTTTGGTTGGAGTTTTGATCTGGTGGGTGAGTGAATCGGGCCCTGCCTTGCTGTGGGGCACCGCCGCTGGGCTACATTGTCTTGTGTGACCTGAAGGAAGCTTTTTAATACTTGTGGCGATTTGTAACCTGCAGCGGTCTGAAACGCCACGACTCCTTCTGGCCACTTGCGCATTTCTTGATGATGTAGGATTTTCATAGTCTCGCCGATGACGGACAAAATACTTTTCGCCAACTCGCTGAGGGACAGATTGTGTTCTTTTCCAGGGTCTTTATTTACTCCTTGAAGTTAGCGTAACTTTTAAATCCAAATGAGTCCCATAAATACATCAACTCCCCCATTTTTTTTTTTTTTGGGTCTCAGTTGCGGTTTATAGTGTGAGCTATAATCATTTCTCATCTTTCTTTGTCTTTGTGTCTGTCTCTCCATCTATTTGCGTGTGACAACACACATACACAAATGTGCTGTTTCTTCTCTACCAGCGAAAGCTTCTGATGCAAGGATGGCAATCTGTAATCTGTAGTAATTGCATGTTGCAGAAAAACATTTTTCCGCTGTGGTAATCACTGCAATATGTGGAGCTGCGTTGCCAAAGTGACAGCACCCCCACCCCTCACACACACACACACACACACACACACACACACAAGCGTATCCTGACTCACTTTGACTCTGCCAAATGTGTCTCGCTAAGAGGAGCCGAGAGACAAAGACGCACCGACGAGCAGCGCTAACATTTTGACAAGCTCGCGACTGGGGAACACATGCGCGCACACCTGCGCGGCTCTTGTGCTGCATTTACCTTCTGCAACAGATTTACTGATCCCGCGTGTGACAGTTTAACTGCCGCAAAGCCCCCTGATGCCAGGAGCTCACCTAGGCCCAGCTGCCACGTGCAGATCATGCCAGACTTTCACCACATCCACAGCAGCTCGCTGCCCTGAGCCTCATTTCAACCGTGTTTGTTCCTCCAGGAGAATCAGATTGTCAGTGTTCCGCCTGATTGATGGAGTCAGCGGTTGAACCGGTGATGCAAATTCATCGAGCGACACCAGCGCGGTGGCCAGTGGGCTTCAGTGGAGCCATTAAACCACTGCTTCCATCATGAATCTGGTTCATAAATCATGCCGCCAGCGCATGGCAGCCGTGTTCCAGCCTTCAGCGTCTTCAGTTTCGACAGTTTTAGTACGTCAGTCACTTTTATACTCTTCCTCATGTAACCACCTACCTAGTATAAGGACATATAATAGTCAGGGACATTTATAGATGCACAGACACCAAGATTGTAACCAGACTGTGTGTGCAAACCTTTTTTTCCGTTCTGGGCTGTTACTCTGACTGTTGAGGTCATCCAACCTCCCAGCAGCTGAACTTCCCCGTGTCTCTAATGGAGCCTCTCTGTCAGATCAAACAGCTCCTACTGACGAGGAGAGGAGGCGAATGGCAGAGCTGGAAGCCGTTCAGTCTGACAGCCAAAACACGTTTGACTGGCAACGCAGCCTGCTACTCTAGATCCCACTCAAATATAGTAGTGCCACCAGAGCCTGGTGGGGGGGGGGGGGCAGGGGGCTGCCCGAGCCTGGTGGCTCAGTAAACTCACTGTGAGACATATCACTCGTACACGGGCAAAACCAGCCCACAGCTTTTTTTTTCCTCCTCTGGAAATTGCATGTGAGTTGAATATTAGGAAGTGTGCATGGCTTCCATCAACCGCGGTGCCTTCAACGGAGGCTGTAAACCACATTTGCGCCAGCAGACAATGTCCCTTTGTGCTTGCCGTGCGTCTGTGCCCTCTCGAAAGTAGAACCACGCTGAGTCCAGGGGAGTTGCACAGAGAAATTAGATTACGCAGGTAAAGTGTCGGTCTCGGATCTCAGGCTGATGAGAGGCAATCGGGATGGTCTGCGACCCCGTGGTGAGGGGAAGCTTTAATGTGGTCGCACTTGGAATGCTGTTGTTCATTCCTCTCTGCAACATAAGCTGCATGTTTTTAGTTTTTGAAGTCCAGGGCATCGTTGCCTAAAATGACTGGGCAGGAATGTAGCGTATGATATGAATGGCATGAATGCTAACCATAAAATTAAGGGGGGGGGGGGGGGGGGGGGTGCTGGCGCAGTGCCAGATAAGTAGTTTTTACACTCGTACACTCACTCGTCTTCATAGTGACATTTCTGGAGGCAAACTTGCCTAAAGCGTGCTTTCTGTGTTTGAAAGTGCCATGATTAGCTAACAGTACGAGCACTTTGGCGGACAGACAACACTGACGTGTATTTATCGTCACCAGTCTTTGTTGCTATCAGTCCTTTCAGGCTCTCTTTCAGCAGGGTTCATTCCAGGCTCTGGCACACTCGTACGTCGGCAAATGGACTTCAAAGTGTGCCCAAAGATTGAATTTGCATTATTTCCCTCTTCAGAGGGAATTCAGACTCACAAGCACCATTTGACTCACCACAGAATGCAGCTCGATTTAAGCAGGAATCCAGCACTGGTTTCCTGTCAAACGTCCTCGCTACTTTCCTCTTCAGAGGAGACAACTTGTGGAGAGTATTTGGCTGGTCCTCGCAGCTTAGACTCCTTCAACTTATGGAAATAAGGGCGTGGCAACTCCCAGGAGACAAATTAGAAACATACTGTCACTCTTCATTAATCCAATTTTTTTTGCACAGTAAGTGATTATTGTCATTCCCGTCGATTTAAAGTTAGGTCAAAAAGCAAATAAATCACCTCCAAATGTCACCGAGTGTCTCTGCGGCGACTCCAGAGTCGCTCTGCTGCATCCAGCTGTGTCTGTGAAGTCTGCAGGCTGGAGTCCCAGTTTGAGATTAAACAAACCCAATTGGAGTTCAAAACCTATTTCAGTTTCTCGCTGACTTGGCCAAAGGCTTGGTTTATTCGGAGCCCAGAAAAAGAGAGAGGTTGGAAAAAGGTTGGAAATCCACATGTCCAACTGAATATTTCCTCCTATTACCGGCGTTGCTAATCAGAAGTGGTGGTGCCCACGTACACTGAGCGCGCAGGCCGCATTGAATTCGCATAATAACGCCGGACCTTCTCCTCTTTGACTCAGAGGCTCAAGCGTCCATTGAGGCTTTGCCGTAACTGCACACTAATCCCCTGATTGCTGTGTTTAGGGGCAGCGCGTCGCTGCTCCACGTCAACACAGCCGCAGCTAACGACAAGCTAATGACACAACGATGACAAGGAGCGTTTGTAAACCCAATCAGTAGCCCGGAGCCCGGTGATTAGACTAATCAAACTTCATACTGGCAGAATGACTGGCCCGCTGTCTGCGACTTATGTCATCAACTTAATTAAAGGGTGAAACGTGTGTTCAAATCCTTTAAGCGCTTCTAACACAAACATCTTTCTGCCGGTGCGGCAGCATTAGAATGACAAGCTATTATGCTAAAACAGCCCTCCAGCAGAAAGGTGAAGCTCTTTTGAGCTTCTGTTCTGTAACAAACCAAAATCTCTTTCCAGGTCCTTCTTGAGGATTTTCTGGAACTAAAATCAACAAAACAACCACAATTGTAGTTTTTTTCCCCCCGAGCGACTGTAAGTTCAAGCACACCGAAATCTTTAAAATACCACTTTAAATATAATAACCCATTATCAGTAGATACGATCATGAAGGAGACTGCCATTTCACTGGTCTCAGTGAAGTCCTTCTCTGTGTTGTCACTGTCAGGTCATACTGGCTTGGGTAAACCATACGTTAGTCCAGTTATTACAGTGAGGTCAGACAGCATTTCGAGTGGGAAAACGTCACGGTCATCATGTTGACATCCACCGGTCTTCTCTGACTCAGACTACCCTGAGGAGTGATGAAATGACCTCAAAAACCCCTCAAAGAGAAATGCTTCTGTTCTGCTATAACTCATGCTATGCTGTTTACTTTTGTTATTATTATTATTGCTATTATTATTCTCACAACTTTGCAACTGCACAATAAAGAGACGCCTTCAACTGGGGAGCTGCACTAATTAGCCGCACCACAGTTTCCGTCATGTTGCTCACTGTTTCCAGGGCAAAATTCCACGTTCAACCATTCAGCCACGATTGTGACTTATTAAAGATTTGAGGGTTCACATCCGTAACTGCAGATGTCATGCAGTCATGAGGAATGTGGGCAGGAGAAACCTCAGCAACACAATATGTCACATTTTACAGACCGTGCAAGAGATTTTGTTTGACCATATTTCCCCAAACGTCCTTTCTAAATGATATTTTTCTCCTGAAATGGCAATGAAGAGAATCATAGGTAAGAAATGTATTTAAAGTAATCATAAAATGGCCCGTATGTACTTATATCGCTGAAAACGACATTCCAGGTGTGTAGCCCCGCCCCCTCAGCGATCCAATCTTCTCCTTGACAGGTAAGATTCTGCTTTGGATAATTTAATTCGAATTCATGTAGGGACAGACACTTCAAATATTCTCCATGTAACTTTATGCATGCTTGTTTATAGTACACTAGCAGGTCGCTCATCGATTTGAACAGCAATCAGCTGTTTCAGAAATAAAAACGGCCACTCGTCATTGCTAACATTAGCAAGGAATTACCAGAGCCCGTTTCTCCGGCATAATGCTGAAAACGTTCCAGCATTGACACGATCATTATGGCATTATGAAACGAAGTTGACACGGTGCATCGGTCAAATCTAAACGTTTCTGCAATGTAATTGGCGACCTCGACTCTGGGGGAGGCGGAGGGATACACGCTCCGCAGTGATGAGGTTGCAGTACCAGCTTTGGCCACAAAGCTACATACTGGTTTTGCTGTTCAGCCACCTGAAGTTTAAAATATACCCGTTTCCATGGACACGTGTCAAATTCGAACAGCTAATCTAGATTAGAATCCCATGTAGAAAAAAACGAATTGGATATTTACTTATGGGACGTGACTACAGCCCACTTGGACACCTGAATGCATTTATTTCTAAAAGTAACAATGTGGTCAGCGGATTGTAAAATAACGTCCCAACAAACTCACAGCAGACATAAGGTAGCACTTAGTTTACACATGAAGTTTAAAGAATGTTCTAGTTTAGCTTGCTGGCATTGGCATTAAGAGGGGCGTGACAGAATGCTGGTTTGTTTTAATGTTTTACCTTAAATTTAAGATTTTGGGACATTTCCTCCAACGTGGAAAGGCACAGTAGAATTTCTTACACCCCCCCACCCCCAAAGATAAAGTCTTTTATTTTTTTCCAATGTAGCTTCCTCAAAAATGAAACCCCTGTGGTTGAAGTTAATGGATGAGCAGAGTGAAGAAGCAGCCCCAAAACATGTTTTATTGCAGCAACAGCAATTAGCTGTATGTAAACAAGTTGAATGGGAAAAAATGGAGAAAACTGAGAATCTGAAAACATTTCATAGCCTTCAGCCTCTCAAACATATCATTATCTGCATTTTTCCCTTCACCATAATTAAGTTTTTTTATATTTCTTATGGGAAGAGGAAGAGGTTATAAGGATGTTTTTTGCATGATTAAAGCTGTACATAATGACATGAAGAGAGTCTGGAGGATTTTTTTCCCCCTTTTATATATCAAAATTTCTTTTAATCCTTTGGTGGAGACAGAATGAGTTCCTCTGATCTTTGGTAAGCTTTCACATATGATAAAATAAAACCTTCTGTTGGTGCCCAATCTTATAAAAAAGCAGGGGAAAAAAGTCCTTTGCTGATATGCTCCTGAACATGTGGGATTTCCATAAGTTGGAGTCACTTTATGTGCTGCCAACCAGCTCAGTGCCCACCCATTAAAGCCATTTGTGGGTTCCAAAGCAAGTGTAATGTTAAAAACAAAAGTGCACGGCAGTCGTGCTCATTCACAGGCGGGTTTCTTTGCCTTTCCTGCACAGTTCTATAGAAAGGATGTTGTTTCACATGATGGGGAGGGGTCCCTACGTACATCTGTGTCAGGTTCAGCTCACAGCAGGCGGGAACGAAAGCAACCTACCCCTGAGAGGCGTTAGTTGAATTTTGAAAATGAATCATTTCTCCCTCCGTGCACTTTTAATGACATTGCACGTTGCATTTATGACCCAAAGACTAAACGCAGGATGATAACGCATGAGCATGGTTCTGAGCACGGCGACTCTGTGGCTTCAGATGATGTTTTAGACACAGTTGCGCAACCCTGCCATCGAATACCTCTTTATTATTTAATTCAGAATTACAGTGGGTCTGAGGGGATGTGAAGCTGTTTATTTGGAGTTGAAGGGATTATTTCAAATCTCAGTGTAACAGTAACAAACACGGCACGGACGTAAGATTCTTTTTTCTAGTTTTTCAATTTCAAAACAATTGACGAGAAGTCATTTTAATTTCTCATGTACTATGTTCCTCTTTCACTTGAACTGCTGCATACATTAAACCATCCTCTTACATCATTTGACACATTCGTGTGCCATCGTTAACGCAGACGTTTGCGCCTTCTGCTCGTCAGAGGCTGCTCAGCCTGACGACCTTCTTCACGACAACCTTGCTCTCACCTCAGAGAAAGCTGCCCTGCATGAATCCATATTTTAAAGATGGGCTGTAAAGAATCTGGCCCCTGTGGTTGCACGCCGACCACCAGAAAATTGTATTTACGACTGCACTTAACACGAGTTCAACCTTGACCGATGCGACGCGGAGCGGCGTGGTTGGAACCAAAAGCATCCCAGGGCGGGGGCAGGTTTGGGATTAGTCGACCGCATAATCAGCACAACTCCGCGCACACGCTACCTGGAAGCCGTCTCGCAGACAACCCCTGAGAGTGTTCCCCATAAAGTCCTGTTGACAGACGGTAAAAGCGGTGAGACGAACCAAAAAGTAAATAAGTACGTTCGAATCGTTTACAGCCCTAATCAAGTCCAGAGCATTCCTCCTCTCCAGCATGCCTCCAGAGTTTTATAAATAGATATTATATTCAGTTAAATTGGAGACAGGATTGTGCTGCTCCGCGCCTGTCATAAGTTTTCTATTATTTGCTTTCGCTTTTGAATATTGGAACTCTTAATATCTGGTTACAGATTTCAGACCCAGGCTCCCTGTTTTGGCGTCGCTCGGGGGGCCTCACACTCGGCGAGATTTTGAATCGGCTCCAATCGAACAAGTTCATTCAACAGAGGAGGAAAAATATCTTTACCATATGACTTTGTTGTTAATAAATTCACCAGGGGCCTGCCGTGTGCTCACTCAAATTTATAGCCTCGCTCTCTCTGGGAGCTACTGCACGACACCATTTTATTTCTCTGTGGTTCCGCGTTTAAAATTTGCCTTGACATCTATCAACTGTTAATGACTTATTTTGATGTATTTAAAGACCACCTCCTCCGAAATCCTCCAAAATAACCCGGCTACAACTGTGCGGCGGCGCCGTGCTTTCTCACACGCAGGCTCTCGCTTCCATTCATGGAGCGCAATAAGGCAAACATGTAAATCCATTCCCACCCTAATAAACCGGCGCTCTTTTCCTGAGCCACAAAGGGAACGAAGGGCTCTGAAAAAGACGGACCCCTGCGTAAAACAGCCCGCTGTGAACTTCCTGGTTTCGTCCCACTGGAGGGAAACTGCGGTGACAGAAACTGAGCCAAGAATATGACCCACCATCATCACCCGGGCTCCCACCGCAGCTGCTATAAACCAGGTTGCCTAGCTGACGTAAAGCCTGCCAATACGTCAGAATCCCATCAGTCTGTACAGGCGACATGATTGGGCCTCACGGGGGAAAGTCTGGCGCTTCGGCGGAGATTTCTGATTCAAAAGCCGTCTCTGAAACACTGAGTGCTAACAGATTTAGCCCCAGTTTGGTTATAACCTACAAAAGCAAGAAACCCAGAGTCCATCAGATTAACAAACTTCTGCATCTATTTTTCTCTGTCTTTCTTTTTCCGACTACGTGCACTCACACACCACAGGAAGGACAGCTGCACATGTCACATGCACTACCTGTATGTTTCTGTCTGGAGGACTGAGGTTTCTGAGGTAAGACCTTCTCTCACTTCTCATGCAATGAGTATCTGATGCTGCCGATCACATGTGATCACATGCTATCAACATAGTCTGGAAACCCAAATTGTTGTGCACGGAATAAGATACTGTGTGGCTAGGCTAGGCTATGATCAACATCTCTCTCTAGTGTTGGGGTGGGGAGGTCACCTCAGGACACAGGTCTACCAGTGGTGGAGGTTCTTTTTGCCCAACTTGCCATGCTAAATGTAGTATTTCCACATGTTTTGAAACTTCCTCTCTAAACTGCCCCCTGTGACCAGAGGAAGCTTCACCAAAGACAAGGTGCTTGTAGATCTAGTGCCCCGCCCTGAAGCCCACAGGTCTGCCGTTGAGGGCCCAGTTGCCAGGTATTTTTCCCCCATCGAACCAAGAACAGAGCAGCCACGCTAATTTAGCCAGAGCTCCGAGGCCCAGACATTCAGCAGTCTTTCTGATTTTCTGTAACCGTTCCTCTTAATTTAGGTTTGATTTGAGTCGAAAATGGATATCTTGCCAAATTGCTCTGCCTGTGTAATGCAAGTTGTTAAATGAACCACTGGGGTATTTTTCTTACATGAGGTAGTCCTAATTTGAAATGCCTTCAAATTGAACTGGAGGATTTAATGACTGCTGGTCTTTGTTCCCCGGTAGTTCGGTTTCAGTCTCCCGACAGAATGAATTGTGAAGGATATTGTATATTCACTAATGATTTCCAATGGATGATTACAGCTTTAACTGCTTGTTTTCTCTCTCTCTCTCCCTTCCTCCCTCTTTCTCTCCCTCTTCCCAGACCTGCTCTTTCCTATCCCATCACTTTTTAAATCAAAATCAGGCGCACAAAAGCGCATTGGTTTGGAGGTTGAAACCTCTCGCAGGCCTTATAAATGGCGTGCGTTAAGCCTGCCGTCTCTGACACTGATCTGTAGGCAGTGAAGAGATAAAGGGATGCAGACCCAGACCCAGCGGTGATGGAAAAAAGGAGGGTTAGCCTTGTCAGAATGAAACAATAAATGCCTGGGTGTATGTCGAAGTTGTGAGAACACTGGAACATCATCCCTTGTCGCTGCGGTTGCACTCAGGATATCGAAGGATTGTTCTCATGTGAGAGACAGATGTACGAAGTGTGTGTTCGGACGTCTGCGAGCGAGGCTCCAGAGATGTTAAGAAATCCTCTGCAAACAATTAGGAGCTGGAAGTGCTTCTCCTAGTGGCTGCATCGTATTAGCGCAGCAACAAGGCCTTAATTGGGGGGGGGGGGTTGTTTTTCTCGGCTGCTTTTTCTGGTGGTCGTTTTGGCGGTTGCGTTAAAACCAGCGCAAACAGCCGAGTCCAGCCAACAGAGCGGCAGCTATTCGGGAAATACAAGTCGATGGTTTTGTATTTTCTCCACTTCAACAAAACTGTTAAAATCAAAATGAGGCAAAAGTTTCGACTCATCTCTGCTCAAAGAGCCCCATTATTTGCCAGTAAAAGCCGTCTGATTGGAATTGCCATGGCAACAAATGGCTTCTATATTGAGGGTTGTGTCCTGCACCGCCAACTATAGTGCACTCACCTCACCACACCGACCAAAAGTACCTCCTGAAGCAGTATGAGAGGTACTAATATGTACCTTTTATTGTATTGCTGTGTTCCAGGAAGAGCTAAGTCACATGGACCCTCTGAGCTCGTATTCTCACAGTGAGAGCGTAAGGATTCACTTGATAATGAAGGTCTGTGGTTATTCCACTATAGTGCTACTCCATCGACCCTGCAGACAACACAGGGTACGTCTCCCTACGCATCAGAGCAAAACCAGAACCCACCAACGGTCACAACGGTGGACAATTTTGTCAGAACAATCCACACACATAACTAAAAACAACCCGAACCGGTGGTGGCGTTGGTATGGTGGTAGAGGCATATCTTTACTCACCTCTGAGCAGACTGTTGCTGTAGCTGGAGAGGGAGTCAAAGATGCTGTTGGATGCCATGACACGGAAGCCCAAGTGGTGCCGAGCCCCTCGCTTCAGTCAGGCTACGCGTTGTTCGGGGAGCAGAGGAGAAAGGCAAAAGTCAAAAGCAAGGAGAGCGGAGGGGATGAGAACTTCTTGAGCTCAGAGATGGCGCGCAACCGAGAATCGGTTTGTGACCACCACAGGAATCCAGAGCCACAAGCCTGCACCGAGCGCGGCAGCCACCAGGAGACATTTGAGAGAAAGGAGAGGAGAGAAAGAGCAGTTGAGAGCATTTGCAGCGGTAGAACTGGTGTCTGCAGGTGTTGCGGGGAACTCACCGGGGCAGGAGATGAAAGGGGGGCCTGGGAGGTGTAAGTCAGCCTGGGTTTGTGGTCCTTTGTCACTCGGGGAGACGAGGTTAGCCGGCTAGTCTGCTGTGTCTTTGTATGTTTCTTCTGCACGATGGCGGTTGCCTCACCAGAGCATTAGTGTTAGTAAGAAGCTAAAAGCCACAGTGTATCTGCATCCTCCTCGCCATTCTCCACACAGAAACACACTCCTCTGAGTGGTCGAACCCACGTCACATGTCAAGTGAGGTCACTGGGCCTCTCCCTCCCACCTTCTTCTCCTCCCTTCTCCAGCTATCATCTTTGCCTTCTCTTTACTTGATCGTTGTTTCTCTGAATCTCTCCTCCTGACCCTCCATCTTCGCTCTCAATTTTCACTTTGTTGCCCACAACTTTTGGAAGCATTCCGTCTTCCTTCTGGGGTGAAACCCGTGCAGAAGCCCATTAAATTGTTGTGGCTGAGGTTTGCAGGGAGCTTTGAAGGATCTGTAGAGCTGAAGAGGCGTTGGAACCCTTAAATCCAAACACAATCAAATGAATAGAGCTGTTGAGGAGGAGGAAATGGAAGAGCACTGCAACTTTAAGCGTTGCCAAGGAGGCACCGACGTATCAGTGTAACTGCTGAACAGCATTGTGCATGTTGTTCCTGACTCTGCGGATGTCCTTTTACATTTGTCTGACTCACAGCACATCTGTGTTTGTATGAATTGGTGGTTTTATGCCTGCAAAACATCCACCCTCGCTTACCACTTGATAGTATCATAATCATAGTCTTATTAGAAGTCATTCTTTTCTCCATTCTGTCGACTCAGCCTCCATTTCCTGTGCAATTTTGCCTTTCTCTATGTCCACCTTATACATGTGTGACCAATTGATTTAGGATTTTGTTTGGCCTTTTATTCTGACCCAAAAGCCTCCTACAGCGAACACAACCTAAATGTGGTTTTTGCACTTTTTTATTTTCTGGGTTCCTTTTCTCCTTAAACGGTAGCTGAAAAATGTGATTCACTGACGATGTTTGCTCGTTGTTTGCTCTTCTCAGTAAAACAAAACGAAACAGGAAATCACTCATATAGTCTTGATAAGAAAAGAATGTGTGTGTGTGTGTCTGTGTGGGTGTGTGAGTGTGAGAAAGTCCTGTGTGTGAATGCCGGCTCACGGTGTCCTGCGCTAATTGCTGGACAAACTGCTTCATGGACCACAGTGTGTTTGTATGTGTATATACTGTACAGTGCCATGCTATGACCAGTGTGTGTGTATGTGTGTGTGTGTGTGTGTGTAAGAGAGCGGGAGCTGTGCCGTTCTTCCTGGTAGCCCGCACTGCCCTGTAAATGAGCAGTTGCCGTTGAGTTAGGCGGCAGCATGGCCTAAATGACACGGCGTGTCGGCAAGTGTGGCCGAACACTGAGGCCGCAGCCACGGCCCCAGGGCTTTTATCAGTGTGTCCACGCAGCCGCTACAGGCCTCCGACTTAACCTCACGCACAGCGAGGCTTCCTCTTCTGACACCTCGGCTGCCTCCCGACATGGCCTCGCTCTGCCCTGCCAGCCCAGGGACAGATTACAGATGGGGTTCTCTCTGCTGAGCATGAGGTGGTTCTGTTGCACGGGCCAGGGACGCAGTGGCTGAGCGTTTGTGCTGACTTATGATAAAACAGTGAGTCATTTGCTGCAGAGTTTCCCTCGTGTCAACACTCGGTGCGGCGGCAACATCCAGGGCCTGTTCTCAAGCTCCGCTTAAGCTCTTTTGTTTCGCTTTCAAATCATTACGTGCCTGTTTGTGTGCCGTCTGGTAATGAATATGTCTCGTTTTCAAGATATTTATTTGTGTTTGCCTTTTTTTTGAGAACATTTTTAAGGTTATTGTCAGTTTCCCTATTTATGATTTACTTTTTTTTGGCTAGTTGCGGCCAGACGTTTCCCCTGAATTTTCAATGAGGAATAGAGAAAACTCAAATAAATGTAAGACCGTCCCACGGCATTGTGCAAGAACAGGAATTGACTCCGCCATAGCGCTGCGCAAACGTGACATTTGAAGACATTCGAGGCCCTTTTCCCTCGGTCTTGTGTTTTTTTTTCTTCTTTGTCTAGGTAAACATCTGCTCCGTGTTTTGAAATGTATCTCATTGCTTTGCATTGCCCATGACCGTGAGGGGAAAATAGTCTGAAGATTATTGTGGCCTTCGTTCAGTCCATTCTTTTTTCCCCTGCCCAGGCCTTGTTTATCAAGCCCCTGTATTTAAGCTTAATATAACTTCTGTTTTGCTGAGAAAACTGTGGTGGTTTAATCACTGTCAGTGGTCCTACGCCTCTCGGGTGTGGCTCGCGAGGCAAAAAGGACCCAGTGCGGTCGTGCGTCCAGCTGCAAAGGGGCTTATTTTGTGGTCTAAAAATTGCAGGCTTCTCCATATGTTCCCTATAAACGTGGAATGCAGCGTGGGACTTGAGGAGGCTTTTATAATGAAGTGGCCGTCATTGCATCAAACACCGTGGTAATGCCTGCTTCTCGGATAGGCCATCCGAGCCCGTTTTTGGGCCGCGTGCGCCGACTCCGGCGTCCTACCAGCTCACTCACACCTCATACCGTCGACCGTTTTATTTTAATCACATTACGGCGCTCAAGCCAATGATTGATGATGTTGTCCGCCAATGGTGAAGTCTACATTTGGTTCTGGAGTTAAGAGCCCAGACTATAAGAAAAGTTTCCCATGAGGTGATTAAAAAACAAACAAGATAATCTAATAAATATGTGATTATGGAATTAATAAAGCTAAGTATTTGTTTTTAACGAGCATGTACGCTGTAATCTTCATTGTTGGGTGTTTTTGTTGGTGTGTTTCTATCCTGTTGTTGTCATTGTAAGCGAGGCACTCCCAGATTCAGCGGTTTTAGCTCGAAGTATCATGGTTGGAAGTGATCACCAGGCCCATTATTTATTTATTGGCTCCAGCAGACATGGAGACTTGACTGTGGAAACCACACAGAGAGGAGGGGAGCGTGCTCTGTCGCCACACACTGACTAGACCGTATCGCAGGGCTGCTCAGGAGCGATGCATCGCAGCAGTAAACTGTGGTGGGAGCGAGACAAGAGAGTCTGCAACGGTCTGCTACAGTAGAATCGGCGCCGCTCCAGTCGGGATATTTATGGAGGAAGTCACGCAGCGGTGAGCAGTGTCACCAGCGATGAATGGCGACATCTGTGTGAACACAAATAAGGCGGCAGATTAACATTGCTGCTCGCTCATCAGCCTCAGTGTTAAACTGTAGCTCACGCACCTGCCGCGGCACTTAAGGACAAATCTATCCACTTTATGCTTTGTAAATCTGCTGAGCTCCTTTCCAGAAGCTCCTCACCTCTGTGAAGAACTTTCCATGGACCTTATTCTACAATTCATGGCTGATTTCATCTCCTTATAAGGAATTAAAATAGATTTCAGTTCTTTACAATCCTACCGGCAGGATTTACCCCGAGGCGAACAGGATTACACAGCAGTTGTGTGTCTGTGTGTTGGTTATATTTAAGTGGAAATTGGTGCTGTAAATGTTGGTAAATGCTGCAGAACATACATGTCAAGCGAGAGTTTAAGCGCAGCGCTCTGTCTGAGCACCGTCCTCTCCATCGTGTCGTGTTTCGTGTTTTGTCCTCGTGTTTTCTGAACTGCTCGTCTTCACCAATGTGGTGAATTTGCACTCGTTGTTGAGGTACGTGCAGGCACCACATCATGGATTCGGAGCAGCTGGAGGGTGAAGTGCAGCCTCACATAAAAGAACCCGTAAACCCGAGACCTCAGTTACCCCAAATGCCCCAAAGCTAAGCATGCACACAAACACACACACGCACAAAACCCAGCCAAGCCCGACCAGAATAGAGCAGACCGTGGTCATGCCACAAATCCAACGGATCCCACTGGCCTCGGTGCATCGTCAGTTTTTTTTTTTTCAGCTGACACGGATGTTGTGAGATTTTGCTGCGTGTTTTTTGTATTTTAGCGTAACGTCTCAGAAACAGCACGCATGAGTGCGTCTGCATATGTCGAGTACAGTCGAGGATGTCGATGTGCTGAGTTGCATTTAGAAAGTAACGCAGCTATTTCAGCCATGTTTTATTACCTATGTGTGTGTGCATCTGTGCATTGGTGTCTACGTGAGTGCACAAACGTGCTTCCTGTGGTTCAGACGTGGGTTTTGGATGTGACAGACGAGCCTGTAAGCATGCAGGCCTTCTGTGTGGGGGCAGGATGTTCCTCTACAGCAGTTGCACAGTGGTTTATACAGACACTGCCTGCGTGAGAGCAGTATCGCATTGTTGCATCAAACAGTCGGTGCACCTCGTGTGCGCAAAACGCTTTTTGCATGAGAGTCAGTGATGCGGGTCTCACAAAGTACCCGAATTATTTGAAAACCAGTCAAAAGTCTTTCTTTTCGGATCAATAAAATGAGCTTGCTGTTGCTGAGAGATTGTCGAACATTATAAGATAAAGCAGATAGGAACAAAAGCATCACAATTATCAGTTCAGGATTTTTATTGATTTAATCATCTCTTTTTTTGTTGGTGTATGTGCGTGTGTGTGTGTGTGTGTGTGCGCCTGCAGCAGTGACCTGCTTTCATATTGCAGTACACACATTTCAGTCCTTTGGTGGGTTTTTACTGACACAGAATAAAAAAATTGGTTGGGTGGGCTGGAGGGGGTGCTTGCGTGTGTGTGCACGTAATGGTAAATGTAGGCACATGTGCGTAAGCTCGCTATGGTCTTTTGAAAGTCAGTAACATAATAGCGCACTCCATTTTTCCTCCAGAATGTCATTCTCACTTTCTCCTTCGCCGCTGCGTCTCTTTCATTTGTCTCTCCCTCTCTGACAAATAGGAGTGATGACCATTAGGATGCTTGATGAGGTGATGGAAACACGGGGCACTCATGATGGCCTGTATTGCAGTCTAAACTCTGCTGCACGCACACACACACACACACACACACACACACGTGAGCCGGTATCTCTACCTCACTGTCCATCTTGTTCAGTCTTTAATATCAGAGATCATTGCTCTCTGTCATCAATTGCAGTCCTTCCTGCTTAGTTTCCATGTATGTGTGTGTGTGTGTGTGGTGTGTGTGGTGTGTGTGTGTGTGGTGTGTGTGTGTGTGTGTGTGTGTGTGTGCGTGTGTGTGTGTGTGTGTGTGTGTGTGTGTGTGTGTCTGTGTGTGCGTGCAGCTGAATCCCTCTGTGCTGGCGGGTCAGGAACCAGATTCTGCAGACGCTACATATGTCTGATCTATGATCGCGGGCTGGCTTTTATTCTCGGGGAGACGTACAGTGTTTCCTTTGTGCGTGTGTGTATGTGTGTGTGCGCGCCCGTGTGTGTGTATGAATAAGGAGTGCGCCTCTCCTAACCAAGGCCACACCGGGTGGCCTCTCCCTCGGCCTCTAATGCATCCCAGGCCCCCTAGACTGGCTGGCAGGCTGAGTGAGTGGGGGGGCTCCAGGGGTGCACATCAGTAAAGGTATTCTGCACTGAGGCGACTCACTGGCAGATCGCCTGCAACCTGAAGGCCAGTTTCCCTCACGAAGCCTGACGTGTCAGAGAACATCCTGGGACCATCCTGGGACGAATCTGTGTCAGACGGTTTGACCCACGTTTGAGTCAACTTTGTCAAACTCCTTTTAGAGTTAAAAAGTAATGTAGGCTGCAAATCCAAAACCAGTATAGGTAAATGTACAGGACTTGATGCAACTTTTAGATCAAGCTGTTTTGTGTCGTGTGTGTCCCCTTTTATTAAGGATGAAAGTAGAGTAAAAGTACTGTGCAGTGCTGCTGACGTTGTTTCCCACGCTTATTTCTCTAAATAGGCCTAGATGCTGCACGGCTGTATAATAACTGAAGAGACCTGCATCGATGCACGCTGACACACACTGCGCTCCGTGCATGGCTCCGCTGGCATACCGTGCATGGCAAAGGTGTTGATAGAAGCAGGGGCTTTGTGCATCTCATTCCTTAGAAAGGAAAAATGAATGTGCATGGATGTGTGTGTGTGTGTGTGTGTGTGTGTGTGCGTGTGTGTATGTGTGTGTGTGTGTGGTGTGTGTGTGTGTGTGTGTGTGTGTTCGGGCTGTCTGGGAGCGGGTACAGCCAGGTGCTTGCTGTGGGGCTTTGTGGTTGTGGTTGGTGGCTTGCTTGCTTTCTGTATCTCTATCTCTCTTTATTTGTACGTGTGTGTGTGTGTGTGTGTGTGTGTGTGTGTGTGTGTGTGTGTGTGTGTGTGTGTGTCTATACAGCGTGAGTATAAATGCTGTTCTACATGGCTGCCAGTGTTTCGTGACAAGGCTCGGGGGACTTTGGCTTCCGCTCCAGTGCTACTTCAGTGCATCTGAACGCGTATTTGGTGCAGTTTGTTTCAATCTTATAGCGTGATGCTTTTCCTGGCGTTCCTTGGGACCCTAAATGTGCAGATAGCGATTTTTTTTAAAAATTTTCTTACTGTCCACGTGCCCTTTTCACATTAAAATGCGCCTTAGAAATGCAGAAGCGGACAGAAGGCACCAAAACGCTTTTTCAAAGGCCTCCCATTCCAACCCACATGTGGAGTTTATTGCGGCCTCACTACAAAGGGTAACAATGGTTGGAGTGGGAGTAGATAGTGTTCTGCCATTCTCCGCAGGCTTGGCACGTTGCTCGTGGTGGCAGAGTGTCACATGACCAGGGTAAACATCACTGCGGCCTACGGGCTTGAAGCGGTACTACTGGTCTGTGGGCACACAACCAGGGTGTGGTATGATAAAACTTGAACCAAGACGCAAAACACTGTCTAAATATCTGGTTTATCATGTGGTAAGAAGACAGATCACTTAATAAAACAATGCATTGTGGTTGTGATACATCAGTGACAGAACAGAAGTGATTTAATCCCTGATATTACTAACTCGGACGTGTCAACAGTTGTGCGTGCTGCACGCAGTGGTTTCTCTCTACTATTATTATTATTATATGGCACAAATAACTTTGATCTGTGTATATTCAACCAGGTTCTCGCTGACAACATGCAGGACTGAGGCAGATGTTGCCACAGAACAGGACATATTCTGCCACATTCCCATGGTGCTGGTTAGCCGTGCCTTTTTTACCCAGACGTGTTGGCTAGTTTCTGCTAAGTTGAGTCATCTCAGCATCTGAAACGCTTGGAGCTGCACCCTCACACAAACCACCATGTGCTGCCTGCATGAGTCACCAAGAATATGAATATGAATGTATCAAAAACAGTGATTTTGTCCTCATATAACTTGTGTGTAAATGTAAATGTAAATTGTTCATTTTATCCAAAGACAGAGAATGACCTTAATAAAAGTCACGTACGACAGTAAAGAGGCCATGAGCTCACTTTTGAGCAGTGGTTTCCACAAAACCCATGCATGTTTTTCCACTGCAGCATTAACCTCACGACATCTCGCAATATTGCCACATTTACCAGCGAGTTTTTTGGTCACCATCATCCGTTAAAATAAGCCTCTGCAGGGTCGTTTCAGTCCGTCTCTCCTGTAACTGCTGCAGCAGGTTTAGGATGAGGCAACACATGACAGGAAGAGTATGCATGTAAATCCCAAATATTCATCACTGGAAACTTGACCCTTTTGTCCAAATAAGCCGTAGCATCAAATATTCATGATGGGATTTCACCCCACCCCTTCCTCCCGTGGTGTGTGAATGAAATTTAGGTTTGCTGGTTGTATGTAGATTGCAGGCCTGCCTTGGATACTTGAGTGAAATCAGAGAGCTGCTGGCACGAGGAAGGCTTGCTTTGGCACGGCTCTGGCCGCAGACGGGTTCCGCTATGAGTTTACAATATAGCTTGCCTCTGTAGTGGCTTGCAGACTCTACTTTGAGAAACTCTCAACCATGCACCAGATCTGCTACTTTCCCACAGCCACTGAGCATCTGAGCGCTGAGCATATGGTTGCTTAACACTTGTACTTGGTCACCAACACTGGCAACGGAAGCACAAAACTACACCGACAGACCGTCGACTCCTTGGTGGCTACCGTGGATACCTGGGCCTTTTCACATGGGGTCTTCTCCTCACTTGGGTTTCTCCCTTCATTCAGCTAAACCATGTTAATTGGGTCGCTGGGAGTGGAGTGTGTGAGTGACTGTCTGACTGGCAACGTCTAAATAAAATTCTCTCCTCTAGTTAATAGCTTTGGGTCTTCAATGTAAAGCTGTGGGGACAGGTATGACTCAGCTTGTTTAGCCCTCGTTGTCATGGCGGCCTTAGTTATTAGGTGTGTGTTTCCATGATGCAAATGAGGAAAATTGGACGTGCTTTCACACCCACACACGTAATCCGGTGATGTTGCTAAACCCGAAGGCTCCGTAGAACCCCCTAGAGTGGCGTTATTATTGTCTTTAATGACTCGTGACGAACGGCTGTCAGACGTGATTCCCTGTTAATGGTTACAGGTTTGTTTTTAAATACAACGTCAAACCTTTACGTGCCGCCATATTTGACAAAGCATTAATCAGTCCTGTGTGACGTCGCAATCGCAGACCAAGAACTTCGACATTGACACAATAAGTGGATTCTATTCGAAAGGGGAAAATTGCTAAAATTTAGAGATTTCTGTTTGGTCAGGGCGGCAACTTTATTCACCATAAGTGTGTGTTGTGTCTGCACAACTTCACAGCCTTCCCTATATCTAGAAGGCAGAAGTGAGAAACGGTTGAGAAGTACGAGTACTGTCTTCCTGTTATGCGTGTGTGAAACCCCAGACGGCTGTCTAAGCTGCTCGCACGCAAATGCTGGCCCGGGAACCATGGCAACCTCAGGTCCTCACATGCAGAAGACGGAAGTGAGGCAGCGCGCTGAGGAAGTTAGCGCCTGTTTGATGTCCATCACCGTGGTTTCATGAGAAATACCATGACTCGGCCCATGCGCTGCTCCGACAGGCAGCCCGTGTGGGAATGTCATCTTCTGTGAGGGTGGCGGTGACACCACGTCTGTCTGACCCGCATCCAACATGTGGACGGGGGCAGGAATCGGCCTGGCAGGTTAGCGCACATATCAGGCGCAGACATTGTCTCAGGGACAAGCTCGGGCTGCGCCTGCATCCTGCTTCCCTTTTAATCATATATGTTAACCACGTCCGATGTCATTCTCGCAAAGGTCAGGCAATTTTCCGTCTGACGTCACAGTTTCTGACGTCTGACATTCCGCCGCTGTAGGAGGCTGCGTTTGGATATGAGCGTCCTGCTACCAAGCAGGTTCACTAGTTTTTATTTTTATTAAGAGTTGGATTTGGGTTTATATCAGCTGTGTGGCCCCTCAGAGAGGTGCTTAAAAGATTTAACACCACGCTGAGGGTTTTCAAAGTGTTTGGGTTGGGTTTTTTTTACCACCGCCGACAGATATATACGTGATGTAAACATGGCGGAAATATTCTCAGTAGCTGCTCGTATGAGACCTCGTGCCTGTCTGGCTCATGTCTGATGTCTGTGGGAAAGAAAATCTTACAACAGCGGTGAAATTTCATCTTGATGTCTGCACTTCTCCTTTTTATTCCTTCTGCAGACATGAGATCAGCTTCTCTTTCACTTTACCTTCACGCCAGCAGGCCGCAGACTTTTAGTTCGGCAGCACCATTTTTATTTATCCTCATCCCTCATCAAAAGAAATTCCAGTTATATGACATGAATTCCGATGATCAGTTTGCCATATTATGCACCGCTGCTCGGTGTAGCACATTTCCCCAGTGCATGTGTCTGTGCGTGCGGCTGCTTCCCCTCACATCCCATAGCCACACCTGCCACAGCCTGGCTTCTGCTTGGCCTCAAGCCTCCTGTAAGCTGCGCTTAGGTTGACCAAGCATGCCGCCAAGCACCCTTGGGGGCAGGACTTTCCTCAGCCAGAACCCCGCAACCCTCAAGGCCTCACCCCCGACTGAAAGCCGGAGCGGCAGTCGGTCTGAGGCTGCCGGGGGAGAAACCACCCTCGCCTCTAACTAGGTTCTGTGGTGCTGAGACACCGTCGGCTGCAGCCAAACTGGAACGGAGATGAAACCAGCAGCAGATTGCGCGGAAGCAAACACCTGATGGGAGCTGGGGTGCAGCTTTAAGTGCACGGTTGAGTCGGAGAGATGGGGAGTCGGGCGGTGAAGGAGAGAAGAAGGAGTTTATGGGCTGCTAAATGCCAGACTCGCCACAGGTGCAAACTCCTCTGTCGACCCCATTAAAAACAAGGACAAATGCTAAATCTGTTCAACTGCTCTGACTTGACAGGCAGCGATGCTGCAGGCAGTGACCACAACATGCAGAACGAGCCGGCAGGAGAAAACTAAACTTCCTCAGTTCTTTCAGTGTGTTGACGTGGTGATAAATGTCATGTGGTTTGCTTAAAGGGGGGGGGCATGCTGCAAGGGTCTTCTGGAAAGTCCCCTGTTCTCGAAGCTGGGACCCCACACTTGAATGTCACTTGCAGCAACAGAAAATGTTCCACAGGTGACTCACTCGCTTGCCATGAATGGAAACAAAAGTAGATAACTACACGTATCGTGGACATTTGGAGTTTAGATTTCCCATTTGTGGTGCCTATACTACATTCTTAAAACAAAAATGATACCATATCGTTTGCTAGCTGCTAGCATATTTGGTCCTTGCAAACAGCGGATTTCTTTAGAAATGTTACTTTTCTTGATTACAGCTCGTGCCAGATTTGCTCTACAATTTACAGATCCTCCATCCAGAGTGTGGTTGTTTAGTTTAGTTTTGATTTTTTTACTGCCTGTGATTTTGTGGTCGGGTCCACGGATCATGTTGAGGACCATTACAGTGTCCAGTAAAAGGCTGATTCTGGCCGCCTGGTTTTAGGGCCCTGGTTAAAGCTCAAAACCAAACCTAGCTTTTAACATTGTTGCAGAGGAAAACCACCACTCCGTGACAATGAATATTTTACCTTGCTACCGGCAGTCCAGCAGCATTTAGTGACCACAGGCCATGTTAAGTGTTCCTGACCAGAGGCGAAAGGGCACTTAACAAATGATAATGCCCACTAGTTCTCAGTGCTCTGGGCTACCACTGCAGCCTGAGAGCCAGGGCCAGACCACTCCCAGCCCATCATTCACCTCCCAGCAAACCACACAGTCCGCCGCCTCCTGGAGACCCATCTACACCTCTCCGGTGGACACTGATCATCAGTCACATGACAGCTGCCGTTCACTGAACCCGGCTGACCCTCTGACCCCCCAGCCATCAGTCGGGAATGATACCAGAATGACCCCTTAGAGAAGCTTTTTACAATATGACAACCACAACTATGGCAAAGGAAATGGAGGTGGAGTAAAAATACCAGTGTGCCGTAACATTGAAAGCGTCTGTCTGATGTTTGATTGGCCAACACGACTCTGACCTGTCAGCACTGAGGCCTGGGAGTGACCTTTGGCACCTGGAAACTAAAATCTGGGTTTTCCCTTTGGACTTCTTTACTAAAATATTCAAATAAATATCAACTCCAGTCAGATGCATTCTTTTGAAACCTATATATCATTTGCGTACATGTGAAAACTCAGCAGGAAATCGGCTTGAGTCAGCGACTTTAGTTCGGTTCTTACGTTATCGTGCTGTTGGACGAAGGGTTATCGCAGTTCTGGCTTGATCGGATTTGCCGCCAAGAGGGACCTCAAATGTGAGCAAATTGTTTTAACTGCGCAGGCTGCCCTGGGCTCCCTCTGAGGAGTTCCACATGACCGTGCAACAGTCATATGTCTGCGTAGGGGAAGCATATGATGCGTATCATCCATAGACTGCTGCAAATGCTCCGCCCTGAATGATTTACCACTCAAATAATACCCGTGCTTATTTCAATTTTACTCATTAGGTAAAATGAAAATGTTCAAATATGGGAAATCATTTTTTAGAAATGCGTTTAAAAATCACAAAGTTCGCCTCTGCGTGGTCCTCCGTGAGCGTGGAACCTGTTTACCTTTTGTCGAAGCGTTTTCTAAGTGTTACAAGTGCGATAACGCTGTGGGCCGTGCCTCTGCTTGGCTAACCTCTGACCCACACCCACGACTCGTTTCCTGCAGCGGCTCAGTCAGCTCGCGACGAGGGCTTAGTGGCCCCTGCGCATAGAGGGCGCCGCACCCCCGGGAAGCGGGAGGGAACAGCTGCGGGCGAGAAGGCCGTGTCATGTTCTCCTCCCGGATCTTTAATGGTTCCCCTCAGTTAATGTCAGTGTTGGCACTGGGGAGATGCTGAATTATTCAGCAGGCTAAAACTGTGATCACACACACGCTCGCAGATGTGCTCACGCGGGGACGCGCTGGGGTTTTGGTTTTTCTCAAACGTTGACATCATTTTTGCCGATGGAGGTGCTCCTAATCGGTCCTGGCGGCGATATCTTTTTCAGGTGTAGACAAAAAAAAATAATTAGCGCCGACTCAGGGAGGTGACTCCAAGAGTTCACGCTCTGTCTTTGGGTTTTTGCGCCGCGTCAGCATTTTTTATCTCTGCCTTACTCATCAGCAGTTGTCATCATGTATGATTTCCATGTGACCAAAGTGACCACGCCACCTAGTGGTACTGCACCAAGCAACATTTACTGTAGACGAAAGTACAAGTCTCGGACAGACGACAGAACCGGGGGGGGGGGGGGTTTAACACCCCGACTGACGTCTGTGACCACTCTTCCTCTTCTGCTTTCGATCCCCAGAATTGACGCCCCCACCCCCCCCCACCCACCCCGCCCGGCACGTGAGAAAACTGTCAGTAGCCACAGACTGTCCATAAAACATTCTCCAACGTCTGGGGCATTAGTGACAGTGTTAGAGGGAGGCTTCCACTTGGATTAGATGTGTTAGTTTGGAGGCCCGCCACCTCTGACGGCTGCCTCGCCTAATTGCCATGAGTGGAATGGAGGCTAAACCCAAAGGCAGGGGCCCTGGCAGCCTGTTCATTAATCGGCTTTCTGTTCATTCCCTTCTATCAGGGTCAGTCAGCAGGTTTTCCCCGGCAGTGCAGCGTCACTCCTACCTGATTCCTCCAGTATTCCGATACTTTCTTTACGCTGCTCGCTGGGCTCCCTGGGTTAAAGGCTCTCGCTGTGTTGTGTTGCCCACCAGCAGAGAATGTTTCTGTGTAAAACATTATAAGCCCTGATTGGATATGTCACTGATGGCTGATGGGGGATCCCTGGGCAGTGAATGACCCGTCGCCTCCCTGGGACGAGCTTCATCTGTCTCTGACACTCTCCCTGTCTGCCCTGCTGCAGCCCCTTAAGAGGCCCGCTGTAATTTCACTGTGGACCCAGGGGTCAGATGGAAAACATACACTCATAAACAGCATGTATTATTCATGCCGCAGGCCCGAGCGATCCACTCAGAGCACGCGGCCGCCGCGGCAGCTGTCCGGCCACTCCAGGCGCTGACAGAACGGACAGCCAGGGTCCAAAATAACAGCGGCGCAGCTTTTCGTGTTTGTTGGACCTCAAATGTGGCTCGAAGTCTGCTCGGCACATCTGCGTTGCATCTGGGTTCAGAGCGGGGCAGTTGTTCACACTTTAGACAGCGAGCGTATTTTCTTAAAGCGGACAGGGCTCGCTTCTTGTAAATACGCCGTTTGTCTGGTTGCCTTTCTCTAATCAGCTTGCTCAAAACACTGGAGAAAAAATGAGTCCTTTGAGCCCAGCGAAGAGCTCTGTTCATGTCTAACATGGCAAATTAAGACGTTTCCAACACTCTACTGTGTCATTTGGCGGTGGCGCTGATTTGTGTGGACTCGGCTTTGCCCATTGTGTGTTTGGGTCCATTAGGGTCCCCGAAGGCTTGTAATGCTCGTGTTTAGGTCAAAGGGGAGAGAGATACTAGTCACCCTCTGTCGTCCCACCTTGACGAGCTCCACCAGCACCCTCTCTTTTCATCGCCCCAGACTTCAGCCACACACTTGATGACGTGCTCTGATTGTTAGAATTATCCATTGTCGTGTCCAAGCACCAAAGGAATCAGTAGTTTCATATTTTAATCCAACAGTCCCACAAATATTGTGAACTTCTCATGAGTTTATAATGAGATGTATTAATCCATCCTTTATTTCCCTGTATAGTTCCACAGGTCGACTAGTCTTATAATAAACACTAGTAGGGTGAGACTACTGGAAAAACACTCTTTAGTTGATGCAAAGTAGTTTTTCCCTCAGAAAAGTTCTGTAAGACAACAAACAATGAAAAACCCACTGTAAATCCAACTGGGTAATATGTTGTCATATGGATTTGTTCTCTGTTTGTCCTCTCTTTACAACTGTTGACCTACATGATTCTACTTTAGTTGTTGTTTTTTTTTACAGATTTATTCCCAAAATTTTGTTATTTCAGTCCAGGTGGAGACAAGAATCACCGTAACATGCCGTATTTAATCAATGTGCGTCATGACGTTGGATAATTTACCGCTCAATGATGTATAAATAAAGAAAATGAAAAAAAAATGTAAAAATTCACAAAGAGGAAGAACTGGCTGATGCACACGGATCCACAGTCTGGATCTGTTTATATGATCTGAATGAAATTTGGCATGTGATGATAATTGTTACTTTCTGTTCTTCGTCCAGATCCGGGCCCAGATTCCCAAACGAAGGGAGCATATTAGCGTGGCACAATTACCTCCAGATCTCCCAACATCCCTCCTTAAGCAGGGATCCTCCGATCTGACTCGGGCTGCCTTGATTTGCCGCTGCGATATCAGTAACAGAAGAGAATCTTCGTCGTGTAATCTGACCGTCGCGTTCCTCCTCGTCGCTGCCATCCTGCCCCAGCGCCGGATAATTTCAGTCCCGCGTCCTGATGGGTTAGATTTTTTTTTTTTTTTTGCTTGTTTTTTATGAGAGTTGGGTAATAACAGGACCGAAACATACAAACCCTCAGAGGCAGAGTCTCAGCTTGATGTGATTAAAACAAGAAGGGCTCTTTGCTTCACATTTAGTCAACCATCAGTAACACTTCAAGCTGAAAAAAAATGCACGCAAATATATAGGCCCAAATTCATACGCAGACTAAATATAAATGTCTCTGCCTACCGACATTCTTTTCTCACTTTTCCCTTTTCCAAAAACCTCAAAAATACAGTACGTCCACATCCTCCCTCATGGTAAAAATATAACTTGCAACACTGACTGGTTCTCAGTGGAGCTCCACATTGGGAACACAGCGAGGCTGTTTGCGGCTGCCGAGGGAGCCACAGAAGGGAGTGGGAGGTGGGGGGGCCCAAGCGAGTCTGGGCCCTGCCAGAGCCGCATGAAGCGGGACCACCCAGGGTGGCGTCAGGAGCTTGGCAGGGGTTCAGGGGAGGACGGTTCGGCGGGCCGCCTGGCAGCCCGCGCTCGGGGCTGAGGGAGCATGGCGGCAGTCGGAGCTGTGAGAGGCTGCCAGGCTGGACGCAGATATCCAGCTCGGTCCACAAAGGCCACTTCAGCCTCCCACAGCATTACACTGATATGGAGTGTGTGCAGAGGAAATCGCCTGCGTGTGTGTGTGTGTGTGTGTCCAGCCACGGAGGTCGGGTTGAGTCTGGAAGAAGCGCGGGGAGATATTTTTAGGCTCTAGTTTCCTCTGATATGCGACCTCCCCTGTGAAAATGAAGAGGTTAAACCAAAAAATGTTTATTCATAAGAAATGCCTTCCTCAGCACTCTTGAGCTGCTAAATAGTCTGATACTGTACCCCCCCCCCTTCCCCACACAACCAAAACAGCAAGACGGCGTTAACCATTTCCTCTCCTCTGACCTCCCAGTGGTGGATCCGTCTGCGAAGCCCTCCGGCCTGGTGTTTATCCCGTCCAGTGGAGACAGTCATTTCATCGCAGCACTTACAGCTTATAAACTTCTTGAGAAATCACATTAGCATTTGGCTTCCGTCAGCAGTTTACTGCACTGCTGCCAAAGTATCGTTTATCACCCCGTAATTCATTTAGCCAGGTAAATTCACTTTGGCAGGTCTGGGGGGAGGTCTGTCTGCTGCAGGCAGGGGGGGGGGCGGGATGCTGTTTGGACCTTAAACACCTTTGGCAATTCCGTCGATCAGCGACCGGCTGGTTAAATACACAGGATGTAATATGCAGACTACCAGGCAGTCAGAGGTAAACGTTAAAGGCTGTTGATGCATCAGAGGCATCAATCGTTCTATTAAATTTGTGAATCTGGTGTTTCCTGTCGAGTCATCTGACACCAAATATTTGTTTTCATTCACTGTTTTCCTCCCTGTCTCTTTCCCATTGGAGCGCCACTGTGAGTCACTTTCAGGCCCAAATCCACATAAAACTTTTTTTTTTTCGAACGCGGAAAATTATTTGCCGTCAAGCGCTAATTGAGTTACGTCTGGGACGAGGAACACGGGAGGACGTGCAGGCTCCAGGAGCAGCTCTTTGCAGCATTTGGCTAAATGTTTACCCGCGTTCATTCATAAATTATTACTCATCTGAAAACTTAGGAAGACTCACATACAGTAATGTTACCAGATGCATTACAGCAGAAGATTGTTTATTTATTTATTTTTTAATTATGGAGATGCTGATCTGTACTGAAACCTTTTATACAGACGGATCTATGCATCGTGTCTGATCACACATTGATCACTGGAGACTGGGGTGAGAGGCAGGAACCCCCCCCCCAGGACAGATAAATGGTGTTTTGACTCTTCTTGTTGCAGCATGAGTCCTGTAAAAACGCCTGCTCCTCATTTGCTCTTGAAAAAAAAAAAACTCTTCCATGTATTTGTGGCTTTGCAGCTCCAAAGCCAAAGGGAGAGGAGGCAGTAGCAGAGGTCCACCCCCACAATCCACCCCCACAACCCCCCCCCCATCCCTGAGCTGCCATGCCGCTGTGCTTCCTGCTACCGCATCTTGTTTGAGTTGTGCGGCGCTCAGGCACGGCAGGGCAGGTGTTTTTTCTGATCTCCATAACTGATTTCCACCGGCCGTTTATCATTGTCACAGTTACAGCCCAAATCAAACCACTCTCCCTCCCCCGCTCGCTGGCCCCCACCCTCTTCGCTTTCCGCCTCCCAGCCAGCTTTCTTAAGATCAACAGAGCTTCCTGAGCTTTCAGATGTCCTCGAACAGGACTCTCTCATTCTTATTCTCTTATTCTACCCACAATTCAGCCAAACCTGAGTGACCCCCCCCCCCCAACACACACACACACACACACACACACACACACACACATCATGTCAGCTTACTGGTCATGTCACCCAGAGTCAACACAAAGCCCAACTCCTTCCCCTCTACCTCACCCCCACCTCGATACATTTGCAATTAATTTCTTTTTGCCTCGGTTTCCTCTCGCCACGCCTCTCGTCCCCCTTGATCCAGAGCGGCGCGGTCTGGAAATGATTTTGACGCTTTAGTTGAAGCTTGCAGCTGCCTGTTGGGGACATTTTGCACTCGCTGACTTTTTTTTTTTTTTTTTTTTTTTATTATGGGGGAAATACAATAATAGCTTAGAGGGGAAAATTGCTGTTTTTTTAAGGTTCTTCTGCAAATAACTGAAGCGTTTCTGAAGTGGATGTAAACATCCTCGTGAGCTGAGCGGTAGCATCACTTGATGCATAAACAGCACGTATTTTTCAGATATTTGGTTAAAAAAATCTTCCTGTGTCAAAGCGTTCGGTTGAGATAGCCGCCACAGTTCAGCCAATCAAGCGAATCACCTCTAACGCGTCCCAAGAGGAGTAAAAAAAATAAAATAACGTGAGCCGCAACCACATGTCACATAACATATAACACGCCTCTCCTCGGATCAGCACTTTTTTCAACTGAATATTCACGTGTGATTCGTGAGCCGTTCATCAGTGCCTTTGTCAGCATGTCTGCTGGCCCACACACGCACCGCCAATCCTGCACCCATCCGCTGTCAGCCAGTGGGTCTCGCAACACACTGCAGATTTCTGGTTTTCCGCGGTTCTGGGTCCAAGCCCACTGGCCTCCGAATACACCGGGGTGTAGTTTCTGTCAGTGCTAAGTGCCTGCACTGTGACCCTGCCGCTGGATTTGGCCCTGCAGATGTTTAATCTGCGCTCAGCAGTAGCACCTCTCCTGTTTGCTGCTCATCCGTCAAACTGAACGAAAGCCGTAATCATTCTTCGGAGCGACCAGAGAAGAGGACGTCAACGTCCGTGCGAACCCACTGTATGTGTGTATATTATTATTTTGTTTTCAGAGGGTGTGTGCTGGACGCATATGATAGTAACAGTTTGTCTCCACGGTGATGAATTCTGTGGTGATGAAGTTTTGTGGAGAG
This sequence comes from Takifugu flavidus, assembly GCF_003711565.1. Lineage (NCBI taxonomy): Eukaryota > Metazoa > Chordata > Actinopteri > Tetraodontiformes > Tetraodontidae > Takifugu > Takifugu flavidus. The sequence goes on from NC_079535.1 coordinate 11,190,247, forward strand.
ATGGTGCGAAGTCTTTACAGCCAATTATGTGGCTACTGGTCAAACAGTTGTTTATATCGCAACCACTTTGGTCAATTTGTTACCCTTCATGTGTGTGTACGTCTGTGTGCACGCGCGCGCGTGCACAAGCTATCCCACAGTCCCACATCCTAGTGGTCTCCTCGTGGTTTTAAAGGGGGGAATCACAACCTCAATGCAAAGTTGGCTAATTGTCAGTTATTGCCACACACACACACACACACACACACGCACACACAAAATGTTCCCTCTTGTGCTGCTGCTAAGAGGAAAAAGGGAAGGATTAATCTTAATTGGGGTGTGCCTGGAGAGAGGCCAGGATTACTGGAGGCTTCTCTCTGATCCACAGAGATGCTGATGGTAATGGTCCTGGCCCTCCCCCAGGCAGCTGCCTGCAGCGTTCACGCTCATGCACCGGACACTCCCGTGCACACATACAGTGGAGTACAGTTTCACCAACGCAGCAGCCCATAAGTATAGGTTCTGTGGCCCGAATCACCAACGGTGGTGATTCATTTCTCCCACTGCAACGTTGGCCTCTTTGAGCATGTGTGTGAGGCCACGACCTTGCGTCAGCGCTGCTGTTTACGTCTGCTGTCGCGTGCACAGGTTGCACATCCAGTTGACGCACAAAAGGGCTCTTTGGTATTTAAGGAACGGTGACGTCTTAGAGGTGTGTCGGCTTCCAACAGCAAGGAGTGCTCATTTATCACTGAGCCTGTTTCACCCTGTTTTGCACCATCAAATTAATTAAAAACCAGTTTCATTGCTGCCTGATTTCCTAATTCATCATTTAATCTATATTGGGTTGTTTGTGATATAATTGTCAAGCGTGCAGTAAAACCTGGAGCCTTTCCTGATGTAGAACGGAAGCATCCTGGGCCTTTTCTGCCCTGTCAGGCCCATCCACCATTACTCGCCATTGTGTAAGAAGCCGCAGGCCTGCCCTCCTCCCTTAACAAAATCAAGTCAAAAAGCAATTAATATCTTAATACCTCCATCAGCTGCAACCACCAAGCCGCCAGAAGGCTGGAGTCTTTGTTTCTTTCCGCCTAGGTGTTGGCTGCTCTCGCCTAGCCAGTGGTTTCCTTGGTTTCATTTGCTGCTGCCCTGGTGGTCAGCTGTGGTTTTCCAGGGGGCACAGGGTAGGCCGTTGTGGGCAGAAAGGTCCCCCACTCTCCTCCAGCATTAAGTACTACTCTTCAGGCCTGAAAGCTCCATCGGCCGCAGCCTTGGCCCCAGCTAATGCAACCGCTTCACGTATCAGATCTGACCAGCGCCACTCATCCACTCTGCTGCCCTTCCATCCATTAAGGGCACATCTAATGGTTGACACCTCCGATCATTGCAGTGGTTTTAAACCCTGGGGATGTTTACCCTTTGGCCTGTGTTTCCTCATTTATTTGAGTCCTCAAACCGGTTTATGAGAACTTTGCTAAGTGGCATTCATCTGCAGCTTATAGAGATCAAGCTATGTCAAAAAGAAAAGATTAATGAGATTGTCTCTTAAGCCACGCAAGTTAAAATGCTGACAGGCTGATTTGTTTTACCTTTACATAGCTTATACATAAGGCATTATTCTGTAATAGTAACCACGCCAACTCCCCAATACTGTGTGTAATCCCCATGTAGTGTGAACTAAATACCTGGTACCACGTAGGTGTTGCTTTCATAGTTGAGCTCTTCGAGTGGGGAAAAAACAGATTGGTTTTGACTTCTGTTCCATGGCTCCACAATATTTGGTTTCTCCATATATTTTCATTCATTTCTTTTGGCAGCCATGGCCAGTAACTGGTGGAAGGTCTTGGCAGAAGATGCGATAAAATCTCATGATTAAAGGGACTAAAATAAGTATACTGTATATAAGTCATGTATCCATTAACCACTGAAAAGAGAAGCAGAAAAAGCAGAGGAATGTTTTTTTTTCTATCCAGACCCAGCCACTCGCTTTAGATTATAAATGTATTCATCCCCATCTCCTCTTTCCTTGTTCCTGTTTATCTTTCCTTCTCTTGCAAATAGAAATATATTTTAAAATCTGACTTGTAATTCAGAGCACTATATCTGTCCTCAAATCTATCTCAAGCATGTAATGTGTGATCCCAGTTGCTGACTTGCTTCTTTTGTCGGCTTGTCACGCAGAATGTATATTGTAGCGTGCGTAATATCTACACACCGACTATCCAGGGTCATCTGATCCCAGACCCCGGGCCCACACACCTTGGCTGGCTGGGTGGTGGTTCTTTGGAGTTCACTGTAGTGGTTTGGCCTCGTGCCCTTGCCTCGCTCGCCCTGCCAGAGTCTGTATCTCGGCTCCTCTGGACAGTCCACCTGACGGTGCTGTCAGAGGCTCAGACAGCTCTGTTTTACCTCCATACGGCAGCTAAACAGCAGCTGTGCAAACACATATACATTAAACCAAGGCTGCAGTAAGGATCTGATGTTGGAGACGCGCGTCCAGAGGTTTGTCGTCGCTGCGGTGGTCCAACGCGAAGAAATCGCTGATGTCAACAGTCTTTCAAGGGCGTGCTGCGGTGGAGAGTGATGGAGCAGGACCAGCTGAACCCAAATGGACTTTAGGAAGTGCATTTAGAAGGGTTTGCTTAAAAGCGATTGTCCCGACTAGTTGTCTGGAAACTGCTGGAGGTCATTTGGTCATAGCGGGTGGATTGTCTTGCAGGATTTATCATCACGGGGCTTCAAAAACACTAAATCTTTTGCTGCAGCAGCAACTTTTGATTTATTTTTGAAGGGTTGAGACAAGGAACCGATTGAACAGCCTGAGCAGTGACTGTTGATGGCTTAAGACAAGAGAGTGAATGTTATGATCCATCCAGCACGAGCTCAGAGTGGGGAGCATTGTAGGAAAGATTGATTTACTATTTATCCATCTGACAGCGAAGATAGGGAAGAGTCATAATTCTGTGCACTGGGGAGATTAAATTCCTGTATCGCTGTCAGCTACATTAACTGACTTCCTGGATCTCAATTCAATTAGCGCAGCAGCATTCTCTAGCATTAATAAATCAATAGTGATGGCCGGCTGATAGGCGTGCTGCATGCAGTATAGTGAAGCTGCTCTCTGCTCACGTACATAAACGGGCACACGTGCGTGTCTGTTTTGTTTTCTTCACTGTTCAATAGTGATCATTAATGATTCCCAGCCCCGCTGCAGTCAGAAGAGCTGGATGGTTAACTACACTCGCACATGGCAGTATTTGTACTTGTTCTACTCCGTACGAATAGATAGATTTATGTACTCTTAAGTCACATATACGAAAAACAGACATCTAATGATATCATCTCTGGCAGAGTAGAAAAGCCAAACCATACAGAAGTATTTGTCCTCGCGATCAGCCCGCTGCTGCTGCTGTTCTCCCACTAAAACATTCAACTCTCCCACAAGGCCCTTAACTCAACATGTAATACGTCAGCATGGATTCCAGTCACAAGATGTTCGTGTGCATATAAGCAAAAAAAAACAACAATTGTCCAGTTGTAAAAATCGCTCCATGACAACCAGTGAAGACAGTGAAGCTGATCCCGAGAGAACGCGCGTAGACTAAAACATGTAACATTCATGGTTTTTTCAACCGTATTTACAATACATAATACCACTGGACTTATTACCACTGGATTATAATGCTGTAAGTACTTGTATATACTGTATTAAGTTCAGTCACGGCAGTCAAAGAAGAAAAAATGTAGATTTCAGATTTCTAATATTTCTTATTAGCCTAAACTTGCTAACGCATTTGCTTTCCTCTCACTTCTCCCAACGTTGTAGCGATGTTTTCTTAAAATATCTTCAACAATCAACATTTGGAAAATCCGACGGCTCTGGACGACCCTGAACGCCACCTGCCTGGTGCGTTAAAAGCTTTACTTCGCTGCCCTTCCTGTCATTTGGCTGCGCTTCAGGCTTCCTCTGTTTCTTGCTCGTGTCAACGGTCATTTCTCCGGTGAACTCTGCCACTCATTCTCCAACTGGCTACTCTTGTTTCCTAGACGTTGATTTTTGCTTGATTACACAAACTGTGCATCGCTCTGTGAATTTCTAAGGACTAATTTAGCCAGTCGACCTGATGAGACAGTTGATAAGGGCATTGATTGGCTCTGCTTCGTAAAGAGGGAAGGATTTCATTGGGATAAAGATATGGGGTGGTGGAAGGGGGGGACGCGGCTTTCATTTCAGCAATCAGTCCACCGTCCTCTTTTTTCCCTTTCATTTCCCCATTTGGCCAAACTCTTCCCAGAAATCTTTCAATATGGATTACACTGCATGTCGCGCACAGTGGTAATTCAAGGTGAAATAAACCACTTTTAATCCCTTTTGGCTACAGAGGCCAGGGAGAATCAGCACGTGTAGAGTAACGGCCATTAAGTCTAAGGTGATTAGATGGATGTGGCCTTTCCTTTGATGTCCATATCTGCATATTTCGACTCCTGGATGTTGATTTTGGTAGCATCGGTCTGGTGAGCACGTCCTCGGTCAGGTCCCTGATTCCTCCTGCTTCTGCATGTGAAGGCTGCTCCTCCCCAGAGGAAAAAAAAAAAGAAAAGAAAGAAACAATAATCGGCCTTCATTATCTTCAGTCAGGCAATTTTGGGAACATAATATGGTCTCAGGATTGGGGAGTTCGCCCCATCGGGACGGGGGTCTGATCAAACCACTTACGCTGGGTCAGAGAGTTAAAAAGAAGCACGCCTGCCAGTTGGTTCATCTCCCTTCAAAGGCATATGGTGCAAATTTGATCAAGTGCATAGGGGGAAGGTTTCAGAAGACATCCACATCACTGATGTGAAAAATACGGCCGGGCTGTAAAAACTCAAATCAAACCACTGTTGATTCTCTGGGAGTGATTAGAGCAAAAGAAGAACCAGCTGCTGCATCATCCACCGCATCTCAATCTCCTCCACACGCTGGCAGCCTGCTGGCAGGACCAGACAGACAAAAGACAAGGCCTGGGCCCTTCAACTCCAACAGCGGCTTCTGAGCTCTGAGAAACCGCAGAAACACGAGACGGCGGGAGAAACCGTCCGATATCTGCGAAAAAATAAAGTAGGAAAAAGGAGAATGGAAGCACCCAGAGGTGGCAAAGGTCAGGACTGGTGAAAGTGCAGGAGCGAGGATGTACTGGGGCCTGCGTCTCTCCCCCCCCCCCCCTTCCCGGGGTGTCAAATGGAAGAGTCCCAGTGTGTCCTTAAATATTCATGTACTCTGAGCTACAGCCCATTCCTAATGTGCACTAGTGTTCCTGCGGGACCAGGCCTACGTATGAGTATACACTTCATTTCAAATTACAGCCCATCATCAGGATGGACACAAGTCACACTGTCCTGGACTGAACTGTATTTAGACAAACTCCCATCATGGAAATTATCAACAAGTGTATCTCTCATACACCGTTCAACAAGTGGGCATTATCAAATAATTCCAACGTGCAGAGCTTTAAAAGAGCCACAAAATATTCAAGTAAGCTTGTTTTGTGGCCTGGGCCTTGTTGGTGATTCAGCTGGCTTAATAGAAGTAGTTTCTATCTCATGTATTTCAAAAACAAACTGAAGGTGTCATTGGAGGTGCCATTCTAGATCGACGAGGCTCATCAGCTTTTGAGGATTCAAAAAGCACTTACGACGAATGACAACATGGGCTGTTAGTGTCACTTTATGCTACCTCTTCAACGCGGCGCTTAATGACAGCAGTAATTGAGCTGAGCTACAGAGAAGCCATCACCCCGTGACTCCAACTGCATCTTCATCAGAGCCCTAAAAGCCCCTTTGTCCTTCACAAGGGAGGGGGTGCGAAATGGAGCTGAGGTGGCGTAGGGACCAGGGGGACTATATCTTTTACATCAGTATGAGTCATTCAAAATACTCAACAGAGCTGTACGACGTCCACACTGCCCTCATTAATGCAGGAAATGTGTTTGTTTTGACTGTAAGACTCGCTAACACACAATGGCTAACATGTGATGGTGTCCGGGAGCAGTAATCAATGCCATTACCAATAGAACGACAGGAGTGAGTGCAGGGCACGGCCCCCATCCCCATCTTCCAAAGGCACGATCAGGTCCAGAGGTGAAGGTCAAGTTTTCAGCGCAACTTACCCAGCTGTAGCGCGACCGCGGAGCAGAAGGTTCAGTCCCCCGCGCCGTCTGTTTCAGCATTTCCCACTGACCAGAGCTTTTGTGAGGGCCGCGCACCCTCAGATTGTAAATGGGTCCTCACCGTTGCCCTTGCGGTCACGGTCGGCACCGGTCGGGTCTGTGACAGAAGAGGAAGGTCGCGCGGCAACAAAGACGTCTCCTGTTAGCTGCAGGGTGGCAGCTGATGCTATCGATTACTTGTCCTCCAGTTCAAAAGGAAGTCACGTCACACTTCTGTGGTAAAGCCCAGGGCCCTACCGCTTCTGAGCCATGATGGACCAGTCCACTTATTAACCTGGAGGTTCTCCAAAATGGACAAGAGATTGAACCTCAATGTTGCAAAGTCAAGTGTTGTCTTGCGGAGTTTTTCCTTTTTTTTTGTCACGCTTCAACGAAGCGATTTGGTAACACCGGCCAATTAGGATGAAGCCATGCTCCGGTTCTGCTCCAGTTATTCCCTTTCAACAGTTTGGTTTTGCCTGTATCGATGTGTTGAAATGGTCGTACCTGGGCTTGGGTTCGTATTAAGAACTTGGTTAAAATGTGTCATTGCATGAATATCTTTATACCGCTGATGTTCTGACAAGCGATGTAGAAATATCCAACGGTGCATTAAATTACAGCCGCATTATGACACTAATACCCAGTAATTATTACTGGGAATGATGGCTGAATCCGTGCCTTGAGTTGCACTTTAAGAAAAAACCTTAAAGCAGTGGAAAATCTAAAACAGCTTTAAACTTATACAGTTGAAATATCCTCTTCTGATGATGAAGATGAGTTGTGGTGTGTACATAGTTATTAGAAACTGAAATATCACATTTAGGCCAATAAAACAAGTTCAAAATAAAACTGCAGGGATCCAACACCTGCTCTTAAATCCGAGAACCAGCACTGCTACTTCTGAAAACTATGACATATGAAGAAGTGCCAAAAGTTTGACAAGCTCCCCTTTTTCTCCCTCGCTACGTATGGATGTATTCAATCAGAAGCCGTTCCCGCTGAAACATGCTCTCACACAGCGCCTGAGTAAACCGTTATGTGACCGCCGTTCGAGTGGGGAGCCCCGCTTGATTTGTTTGTGGCTCCAAAAAGACTTAAAACACACACGTTGCCCCTGTTCTGCTCTGATAAATGGCTCTGGTGAGATGTTGGATGAAGGGGTAAAAAAAAGTGTGTGTGTGCAAGACTTCAACAGAGACGTTGGGGTTTTTCAACAGCTTAACTATATTAAAAGACAGTCCCCCTCAGACATGCACACACATATATATTCACCTAATAAATATGGATGCTCACACAGTTGTCGGTTAATGAATGTGAACGTTTTCACGGGCACATTTCTCCCGCTGGGTGGTATTCGCTGAAATAAAACAGCACAGTGCTGAGATGGGAAACGTTTCTGACTGGAGGAAAGAGTTTCTACTCATACCTCCAAAATGTTCTTCTGGTCACCATGTTTACTTGGTAGGAAATATCATAAAGGACTAGTCTGTCTTTTTTGACTCGTTAGGGTTAAGGTGAATGGTCAAGGCTGAATCAATTAAGATGACAAACCCTGTAAGGCTAAAATATAATGGCCCTGGTTAATGTGTGCGTAACACATGTGGTGGGTGTGTAGTTGCTACATGCATGCTGCACAGTGAGTACAAATGTCACTTAAAAGGAAAGACGTGAGGACATTTTGGGTTAGGGTTGCAACACACAACATAAGGACTGAGGGTTGAGACTTGAGGAGTGTCTTACGTCTGTTAAAGTCTTTACAACGATAGAAGCACGTATGTGTGTATGTGTGTGTGTGTTGGGGGGGGTGCTCATGGGAGGTGGGGATCCTTTTCATCTGCCTGCTTCTTTGTGTCCTGGACTGTTGTGTAATGAGAGCATTATGTAGTAATTAACTGCTGACAGGCCACAGTGAGTGGAACACAGTGGTCATGCAGTTGTCCTGCTGACTCCCCCGCACTCCCCACAACACACACGCACACGGTCCACATGTCAGGACCGGGTAGCGACCGTGCCACTGAAACTCAGATTTGCTCCGGCTGATGGCAAACCACAGCAGTGGAGTTTGCGGTGGCCTGTATTTCCTTTAATATCCTGGCTAATGTACAGAGAAAAATCAGGGCCTTCAGAAACCATATGGATCCCAGCCAGACTTCCTAACCTACCAGAACACCACTCTTACGTAATGTTTTCATCAGTCCAGTAGGCAGTGTTTAGCGTGGGCGATGTAAATGAGGTTTGTACAGTATTTGGGCATGAAGGGATCCTCATTTATTTGAAACGGCTCCAATTGTCTGCACTTTTTCCTTCGCTAATAATGTGTAGTTGGTCTCTCAGCATCCAGAGTTCTATTTAAGTTCAATTACACCATCAGGCTGGTTGGAAAGAACCATTGTTTTGACAGTGAAAGAAGTCCAAGGTTAATTATTGCCTGAATATAGCACAAGGCGTCCTCAGGCTGCTTCTGCTGAGTTTTTCATGAGACTTTTTGAGTCCACTAATAAGCTTCATCTCTGAAGCCTTTAAAATGTGAAGATCATTTGTCCTGATTATTGTGCTGAGGTTTCTGGTCAAGTGCCTCTAAATAGTGACTTCGGGGTGTCTGCAGATCTATTTTTCAGGCCCCATCTACTTGACTCTTTTCCCCAATGAGAAATATATAAAGAAAGACATAGAAATGGGCTGTAGAGATAATACGATAAGAATATTCACCCCCCAAAAAGTGTATCCTCAAATGTACAGTACTTACACACTAAATTGATCGATATAAGGATATTTTGTGGTGGAGGGCGGCAGCGAGAGGGTATATCGCAGGTTCGATCACGCAAATTAAGCATAGCCTCATGCACAGACCTTCATCGCAGGATTTAGAGCAGCTGGAGAAACCACATCTCCTCCCATGGAGCAGCAGAGCCCGGACCCCAGCCAGAGCCGCATGAGCATCGTCTCTTTTATACCACAAAAGAAAAAGAGATTGAGGGAGAGAGTGGGCTGTGTGCGGGGGTGTGTGTGTGTTGAGGGGCTTCGAGCCAAGAAACCGAGGAAGGAAACCACAGCAGGATTACGAGCGAGGGGCACTATGTTTCAGTTAAACATTGCTCTCTCTCAGAAACTGTTATATAGACTTGCTGACCCCCTCAGACCTCTCAGCCTCAGTTGGAGCTTCCTGCCTCTTGCTACCACGCAGAACCACCACCCCCACACCCGCCTGGAGCCAAATCGCACCTCTCACCTGCACCACGGTGGTTAACGAATTGCTCCGTAGAGAGAACATCTTGCCCAAATCCGCTCCCTGCTGTATATTAATAGAGCTGTACGAACGTTGCTCTCTGGTTCTGGACCACGTCGCTGAGCCAGCACACCTGAGGGTTGCCTGTCTGACGAGCTGGGATATAACAGCTGCTTCTGGCATGATGAACAGCAAATAAAATAATATTGGCGATGTGAGAGGAAGACTCACTCACTCGTGTCCTGGGCTGCCAAGGGCTCTGTTTATTTCTCCTTTTCTGAGACTTCCTGTTGACCCTAGTCATGTGACGTGCCTGGCAGTGGCCCGTTGCGATTGGGTGTTCTGGGCTCGTCTGAACAGGTTTGGTTTATCTTGGCCCTGCTTTGCAATGACTTTGTCTTGACTACCCGCAGAGTTCAGTCTTAACAATGGAGGAATGTTACAGCTCATGTGTTTTTGTGTCAACGCAGGATAATTGTACCCTGTCCGGTGGTCAACCTTGAAACAGATCTACTATAAATGTATGCGCCTGTGTTGACTTTGCTTTTTTTTTTTGACCCTGTTCTTATTCAACAACCTTCATCGGGCAGGAAAATAGTCTTTTTGCTGTTTTGTTATAGTTTTTTTTCCCCAGATTGTCTCAGAAGAGTTTCACAGAGCCTGACCCCCAAACAAGCAACACAGGCAAGGAAACGCTCCTTGAGCTGGACTTGGTTCATGTGGGGGGGAGGAGAGCAGGGGAAAGGGCAGAAAGACAAGAAGCAGCTCATACAGCAATCATACAAGTTACTAAAGATGCAATTACCATTTCAAAACTGAAGCCACCATTCCTGCTGTCGATGCAAGCATTTTCAATTGTGCCCTGATTAAAAAGGAATCATAGATTCTTAAATAGAAACTTAAATTATCATGAAAGAGAATTTATGAGGAAACTGAACGGTCAATAATTAAGGAATTGGTGCCACTAGTATGCCGACGGTGTCAGGGTTGATTTGTTGGTCTGATGTGCAACATCTCACCAAGTTTCAGCGCTTGATGACCTGTAAAAATACCACGGTCTGGACTCAAGAGGGACATTTTCCCAGCTAGGACTTTACTGTGGAAATTGCTGTGCCTTTCGGGGCAGTGAAATTCTTGCCATTTTATTTCTTTTCTTTTTTTTTTCCTCCCTCTCATCGTAAAACCAGAATGATTTGTCTGTCGCCTGGTTTGTCACATGACATTATGACTTATCTCCTAAATTGTGCATTGTGGGGGGGGAGGAACATCTGCAGGGAGCCTCCATAATTATATGTGGAAATGTGGAGAAACGGGGAATCAGGGGAGGGGTGGGGGTATGAAGGAATAAAATGAAGGGTTTGAAGGGGGGGATACCAAAAAATGTGACTGTAAAATGACTGCCAGATTTCTATTTTGTGCATCTTGAAAGGCCCGTGTCTCTGCCGTTGCATATGGGATGTGGGATGAGAGCTCTGGCAAATCAAAGGCGGGCTGGATAAAGATCTCTGGAAGCCCCAGCTAGTAAACAGGACCATAAAAGTGGCTTTCTGGGTGGAGCGTCAAGAAAAACTTGAACATCTGCCCACCTCCAGTGAAGCGAGGGCTTCTGCAGGCATTGTAGCAAATTACTAAACTTAATTTGGAAATTTATGTTTGCGATGTATATAAATACTATACATTCAAAAAGTGGTTTCGATCATATACAGCATTTTGTGTTTCATGTGTGTTTAAAATTTTCTCCAGATAAAACATAATTCTGCCGCCATCTTTTCAGAAGACCTCAGTTTCTTCAGTGCCGCTTGTAACATTTTTATAATATCTCCAAATCTATGAGTCAGCAGATCTGCTGTGCATCTGCAGCTGAGTCAGTTTTTGCATGTTATCGCCATCAACTTCCACTGCACAGTGTGCCCCCCCCCCCTCCACTAAGAATGTAAGTGTTTGTGACATTGTGGCTGGAAGGGGTGGAGGTGTTGAGGCCCAGCTATTTAATTTGAAACAACTCAAACCCAGTAGCACGCCAATATAGGCAATCCTCCTGCCGTTTGCCTGAGAAGGAAAGAAAAATATGAAATAGAAAAACATCGCTGCGAGCCTGTGGTACAGAAGGCTTCACGCTGTGTGGCATCTGCGTGGTGTTCTTCCTTTTGTAGAGCACAGTGCTCCGCTCCACATTCATCCTGAAAAGGAAAAGCGCTCCTGATTGTTCCGGTGTCCGTCTGCACCCCGCCCTTACAACAGTGTAGGAAGAATTAAAACTGTCATCTTCTAATGAAAAGACCACGCATTGAGCTTCTTGAGGGACTGTTTTTTGCAACCTTTGCTTCTTTCATGAAGCTTCGGAAGGTATTTTTTAAATGCAATGAGGATTTCTGATATGTATCTTTAGCTGAAAGAAATCTGCTGTAGTATGACAAGTACCTACAAAGAGCACTCTGTGCGATGCCAGGTGGAAACAGCGCCCCCCAGTGGCGCGAGCTGTTAAACTGGCCTCCGGAGCTGGAGTCCCACTCGTCATAGTCAGGAGCTTTTGTCTGACAAAGGTGCGTCAGAGGCAGCTCAGAAAAGAACGAGAAAAAAAGAGTTTCCACCACAGTTTGAAGAATGTTTATCAGTGGTAAGCACACTACCCCTGGAAGCATGTGGTGTGGTTTGTCTGGGTGCAAGAGAGGTGAACTTCAGGAAGAGTCGTATGATCATTAGAGACGTGGGTTCCTGGTCTCGTTCATCCTTTTCACCAAGTAAAATTGTGTTATTCCCTTCTGAACTATCAGCATTTTCTGCTCAAAACAGGTTAAGATCAGCCGTGCACACGCCTCATGCGCATTATTCATGCAGGTTCTTCATCCTGGTCTGTATAAGCAAAGATTTCAAGTTTTAACTTTATACCTATCTCACATTTTCTATGCCCTGACATGTGAGTTCTTATGTAGCAGCCCTTCATTTATTTTATCACATTTTAGTTAAATTCAAGATTAAATAATTAAGAGAACTCTTAATTAATTAATTACGACATACATTCTGGATCCAGATCTAAAGGTATCATAGCGATAATGTTGTCTTGATGTCGCGTTTTGCTCTCTAACTCCACACCTACCTGCACCAACTAGTTCCAGCAGCCTCACTTTAACGGCCCTCGCCCCATTAAGCATCGTTTAACTTCTCCTCGGGACAAATTAGGAGGTGTTACGGAGGTCAGAGGTCACCCCAGTCTGTTGGAGTTGTGTGCCGCTGCCCGAATTCACAACATATGTTTGCATCGTCTGTAACCCTCAAACGGCGGCGACTGAAGGTTCACCACCTCGTTTAAACGCCCGTTACTGCCACAACGTGGCTGAGTAGCCAGGAATAAACAGGCTGGAGTCTGAGCAGCACGCTGAAGCCTCTGCAGTCATAAAATAACCATGCAACCTGTATGACACATCCCAGAGTGTCAAAACTGTGATTTCTTGCAGTTTTTTCTTCTTCTTTTCACATTTGGGTATTTTTTAGCCTTTGCAATAATACATTTCTAAATGATTTGTTTAGAAATGATGGGTTCTGGTTCGTTTCTTTCTGTTTTATATTGTTCATGCCGATTAATTATGCATTAAAATTGGTCTGTTCCAAACCATAACCAATAGGAATCAAATCAAGACCCCATCTACTGATTTATTGGGAAAGATTAGTGAAATCAGAGTTCACCGGAAAGGGTTCAGATAACACCCCTCTGCACCCTTTGGAACAAACACACTTGTTTATTTTGGTCTGTACCCAGTGATTTCTCTGGTGTAAGTGTAAATTACATGTCGCCACCATTAAATATTAAACCCAATGGAGCATTCATAATTAATGGCATCACTTCTTACGCAACAGTGGCCGTGGGGCCGGCTTGGAAAGGCTCCTTACATTAGGCCGTTCTTGAGGTTAGAGACTGCGGCCACCCTACCCACCCATTTCTTTTTAGCGGGCTGATGGATGATTGTAGGAAGTTCATAAAAAAGATCTCCCCCACCAGGACGGCATCATATTGGGCAGAGTGCTGAGTGGACCTAAGTGCTTCTTCAACCACAACTAAGTATCTTCTGTGGACCCAAGGACTCTTGAGCTGAGGGCAGGATGGGTATAATGATTAGTTTAGCGGGTGTGTGTGTGTTTGGGTGTGTGTCTGTGTGTGTGTGTGTCTGTGGGGACAAGGACGGTTACCCACATGACTTCCAAAGGCTGTCAGCTCTCTGAAGATTGGCGTTTAGGGTTACTTTGGCGGCTGCAGTAGTTTTACTTAACAAACGGAAAGCCGGCGTTTTTCTGGCGATCGCAGCCGAAAACCCTGCTGAATTAGATATTAAACTAGTTTGTCTGGCAGAAAAACAGAGGAGCCGAAGCAGCACGTCGTGACAATAAGTGTCCAGAAGTATGTGGAGCATGTGTTCAGTAGTGCGGGGGAGCCGTAAATGTCCCATCTTATCCAGCTCAACGGTTGCTCTCCTGCACACTTGGCTCCCCCTGGCAGTAATCAGTGCAGTTAATAATCACCTATAATCAGTCTCACCAGGTTGGGAGTGATTGTGACTGATAGGCCTCTGTTGTTCGCCTGGTGCTCCTGCTGACACTAATGCACCGACTGTCTACCAACGACTGTTTATTACTCGATAAGGACATTTGGAAATGGCCTAATCAATAATAAATGTGCTCCCTTAACGCCGCCTGCAGACAACGATGAGGCAGAGGGGTAACGTATAAACATCAAAGCATCTTGTCAGTATTAAGAGTTTCGTGGTGACAGGCGGGCTGAGGAAGTTTCAGTGGTCTGCACACATGTAAATTAAACATGTATCGGTGAAGAAGCGTCCCCACAAGGTTCGTATGAACAGCGGGTCACATTATCCTTTCATTTGAAAAAGCATTGCTTACAGCGGCAAATACACAGAATTAACAGTGCGTCTAAACTCCACGGAGGGTTTTTGGGATTTTTTTTCGCGTCTTCCAGCTTTTTGTTTTAAGTTTTGCAGCCCGCAACTTAAACCTTCAAAGTCGGCCCTCGGATTTTGTGTTATTTCCAACCACAGCGGGCAACTGTTTTCACTGGAAAGTCCCAGATCGACTGGCTGCAGGCTACCTTCCTGAAACCAAATGACAGACAGACAATGTAAACACGCCACCGAGTTAAAACAAAACTGGATACTGGACTCACGGTCGTCATATCGGGCGAAAATAGACACTCAAATTCACGCGGGTCGGCGCCAACGCAATCGGCAAACCTCAGCCTGCCTTAGCAGCCACCCTGAATCCTCAAAGCAAAGGATCAGATCCTCCATTTTTAAGCAAACTGGCCACGCGGAATCATCGTGAACGGCTCCTCGTGCTGGTTTTGGATTGTTTTATTTGAACAACAACTCTGCGATTAAGTTAATGGACAGCGAAGTCACTTTTTTTTTTTTCCTGCGGTGGCCCTCACCCTCAAAAGAGAACCATTTTCTCTTGGTCAGCACACTTTGATTCTTTGATTCCAGCCCCTGAATGGCCCTTTTCAGCTGACCTTCTCAAACAGCAACGGCGACAGATATATAAAAGCAGCTCTTCAGGCCTTAGGAAATATTTTCAGAAACCAAAATAGCCTGGCACTGATGAGCGAGTGAGCTGGAGAGAGAGAGAGAGGAAGAATGACACTTTTTTCAATGTAGCTGGAAGGGTGACGGGCGGTATATCTGCCTGTTGAAATCTCATTGGAAGGGAAAAAATGTTTATTTTTCTCATTTTGGCCACATCTTAGAAACCCAAGGTCTGCTGTCCTCGTTGCTCCACTGTCTGATGGTTCTGTGTTAGCGAATGTTAGTGTAAGTCATCGTGGAGGCGGGGCAGGGTGGGGGTTTTTGGCGGCGGCCGATTGACGCTAAAATTGGCTGAGGTCGGCCCGGGTCCTGTCTGGGGATCCTGCATTGAGTCCGGTCTAACATCAGACGTGACCCAATTAAAGAGAGGAGACGCCGCATCGTCTGCCGGTCTCTGTCAAAATATTTGCTCCGCATGGTCGGCGATCGTGTCTTTATTAAGATGGTCAAGTGGCCCTCCATGTGTGGGCACCCTCTGGCCCGCGCTGGCACCCTTCGCAACCACACGCATTCGCTCAACTCACCTTCGCGGCACAAGTGTATATCCGTCCCTGTCCACAAACCAACACCAGTCAGACCACCCAGGCTCGAGGGGAACCGTGAGAAGGCCACTTTATGTTCCCAGACAGCCCAGAGTGACCACAGTGGCGCCCCTCTAACACCCATGCAGCAGCCGATACCCACGGAGCCCAGTGTTTGTGTGCACTTTTATGCATTTGTCAATCTGCCCTCTTGCAAATCTCAAACGGAAATCTACGGGAAGGTACTCACTCTTTTCTTTGTAGCCTTCCCACCACCGCCTCTGATGGAGCCGTCTTGATTCTGTTAATGAGCTCCGGCCCGAAATCAGATGGTTCACACATGCAAGGCGGCGTTGCTGTTAGCATGTCCGCCCTCAGGAGGAGCTCCGGTAATGGTATTATTGTGTTGATGGGAGCAGGATGGGAGGCCCGATTGGCTAAAGTGGCAACATTTATCTTGTGTGTTTGTGGCTCTAATGGTCAGGCCAGGACAGGTCATGTGATGGTTTTATCCCTCTCTGTAGACCAGTGCCCAACCGTGAGGGAAATTGCCAGGGACAAATTAGCCACATATGTTAAATAATGGTTACAATTGAGTGGGTGCAGCTTTCATGAATGGAGCTCTTTTTGGCACGTGTGTGCTATCGTGACAGGGCAAAAGTGTGCGTGTATTTCTTTTTCTGGTAAATTTTCTTATTAATTACATACATTTGCCTGCGTGTGGTTTGTGGGTTCTTTTTGTTTTCCTCTGTGCGAGTTCTGGCATGTCTGCTGAGCAGCATTTGCGTGTTTGTCTTAATTTCTGTGTTGACACTCTCAGCAATCAGCCTCTGACTGTTTCTTCCACTGATGTGAACTTCCTGATGAGGGAGGAGGCGGCGCGAGGGAATTGCACCCGACAAATTTGGAAAAAGGCATGAGTCATTTTCTGTGATGCATTTCCAAAGACGCCTCCCACCGTGCCATGCATGCCATGACAGCTCGGCCGCTGATTGATGATCCTTTTTATTGTCTGCCTCCGCGCCTGTGATCTTTTAATAAAGTTTGTTTTTACACCCAGAGAAAGGATGCAGTGTGACTCCTAGAAAGTCCCGAAAGTAAAGCACTGCTCCGACACAAACAATAGTAAAGAGTAACTGCTTTGCTGCTTTTATACTTCCAGTGGATAATGTATAAGGTCTAAATGTTGAGAATTAAGATCAATGTGATCAGTGAAATCACAACCACTCCCGCTTGTGTGTTCCCCAGGGTTCAGTGATCGGTCCCTTCATTATCTAGCCAATTCCACTGGACAGTATTTTCCAATCATATAACGAACAATTCTACTGCTACGCAGATGATATCCTGCTTTATTATTATTGTTGTTGTTCACTTTGTTATAGATTACGTAACACTGCGTTAACATTTTTGGTTGATGTTGGTTTCAAAGCTGACAAGTACTACTGGAAACACTGGTGTCGCTGTACCCAACCACTGGCGTGACTGGTGTCTTTTGAGGGACAAAGCCTCTTATTAATTATTTATTCTCCCCCACGTTGTGATTGGCTGGTGGAGGCGTGCAGCCAGTGGGGGACCAGCTTCCCCTCCAGAGCCCGATGACAGATCTAAAGGATAGTTGCCGATCCCTCATGTTACAAATAACTTCCTCTGACATGTTTGGGCACGCTGACAATGTTTTGAGTGAAAACAGCTTTCAGGGTTGGATGGGCTACACGCTTTCAACCCCAAGGGTGGGCTACTTCTTCAACTGCTGCTTTATCCTTCTGAGGAGAAACAGCAAGGGGACCAGAACGCGTCAGACAGAGTCTCAATGCAAGGGGAACGCCAAAGGCGAGCTTCGAATAAAGCGTTCTGGACCTTGAGCCCATTTTGGCTCTTTCATTCTCTGTCAGGGCAGTAGCAGCGACGGGGATGAGCCTGAGCTGAGGTGTGTTGTTGTTGACATAGGCGACCGAGGACGTCTGGACCGTTTTCCTCTGCAACTGCGACTGGATCCACTACTGCTGTATAAGCTGTGTGTTTAGAAGCGGTTCCAGGTCGCTGCATTTGCTCTATGTCGTCAGAGACAGGCTGCGTGTCTGCGCTCTGTCCTCTGGCTTGGAAATCATTGAGCAGAACGTGTTCTGCTGCTTTGTATATCCCGCAGATCCTTTGTTTTGGACCAATGTAGACACACAGCAATTGTTCTCGCTTTGTTTTGGGAGTCTGCATAAATCACCATTTTCTATCCCCCCACCTTCGCCAGCAGAGGTTGTTTATCAGTAGCTTAGCAGCCATTCTCAACGCCGTTGCATTGCTTTCAATTATTCAAACACGGCAATTTTTAATCATTTCAAAATGTTTGAGGCTGAAGAAAGTGAAGCTTCCACCTGTTATTACTGCCTTAACCTGTTTTGTTAAATTATTAGTAAAGGTGCCATTACACAACTGTGATACCAAAGAAATGAGTGAATATCTGCCCAGTGTCTTCCAGTTTCATTGTAGAAGAAGTTAAACCATGAATGCAACTAACCTTAACGTCGATTGACAGCCTCCATCGAGAACACTGACTTTTTGAGAGTGAGACGTGAGATGTTTTTACAGGTGAACCACAGTGACAAAGAAGACTGACGTCTCACATATCTGACCTTTTTCCTCCTGTCTCTTTTATTTATTTATTTTGGCTCTCCTCTGGGGCACGTCTCCCTGACCAAGCCCATCGCCACGTTGAAATGTTCCCTTCAATTGCCTAATCAGAGGAGATGTTTAAATCAATGAGGTGGATGGATCCTAACAGGAATCTGTAATGAACACCAGCCTGTGGGGATCGATGTGTCTTCGCCTCTGTGTGTCTGCATCCACGAGGCGCTGAAGAGCTTTCGACCTTCGCCAGGACGCAGTTTTCTGTCCTGGTCACGCCGAAGCACGTTTGGAAAAGGCGAGACTTGCAAAGGCGTTAATGAGAGTTCAAATCCACCACAAAACCGCTCCACTAAAACCAGAGTACAGCGTTTGGGGGCCAAATCAATGTACCGTATTTTCACAACCATAAGGCGCACGGTATTATAGGGCGCACCTTCAATTAACAGCCTATTTTAGAAATATTTTCATACACAGGGTGCACCGTGTTATAAGGCGCATAGCATAGAAACTGCGTAGTGCCTGTGGTTTCATGACGCATTCACTAGATCGAGCTGCGCTAAAAGGAATGTCAATAAAACAGTCAGATACGTCAGTCAAACTTTATTAATAGAATACAAACCGGCGTTTCACAACTCCACTCTCAATGAATAAACAGCTGTTTTATTATTTTTCCCGAGTGACGTAGTGTTTTCGCGTAACACGCGTTCGTTTAATAACAGCGAGTTATAACAGGCAGTGCAACATTTTTAGTTAAGTGGATAGTGGAACATTTTTATCACGTAGTACCGTTGCGGTAAATCAAACGTTAGTGCAAACACAATATACGGTAACTCGAACTCTCGAAGTAGTGCAAAGCGATAGCAATATAACAACGTTGTTCAAACGGTAATGTCCATATTCACAGTATGACCAGCCTTGTATGAATGCCCTGTTGACACAAATATCTAGCGGCTGCAGTTCCTTTGTTAATCCACTTCTTGCTTTGTTTCCTCGGAAGCTCCGTTGAGTCTTCTTTACCTGGCGCAGGTCGTCTTGTTGCTTCCTCCACTTCCGCACGATTGATTCGTTCACGTTAAATTCTCTTGCCGCTGCTCTATTTCCGTGTTCAACTGCGTGACTGATAGCCTTCAGTTTGAACTCTGCGTCGTAAGCGTGTCTCTTGCAAGGAGCCATTTTGGAGGAGCCACGCCTACTGACTACGGTAGCCGCGATTAACCAATATTACCGTAATCCATACAAAAGGCGCTCCGGGTTAAAAGGCGCACCGTAGATTTTTTAGAAAATTCTAGGCTTTTAGGTGCGCCTTATAGTCGTGAAAATACGGTATCTATCCTGAGGAGGTTCAACTGATCCTGTGGATCAATCACAGCCACCATGAAGGCTGTCTGAGGTGAAGCGAACGCCATTGATTTAGACTTTACCAACTGGACAGTTGTGTAAAGACGATAAACAAATCAGCAGAAAGGGGGAGTCAAAAACAAGGTCTGACGGACTCTTTAAGACCTTATTTAACATATTATGTCTTCCATTTATTAAGAGGCGAATGATCCATTCTCAGGTATCTGGATCAATCATCACCCAACCAGAAAGATCACACCTTTTCTGATATCGCCACAAATGTTTTAGGCTGTTTCAACACACCAACGTATTGATTCGGGAATTCTCTAGAGAGAATGATCTGACAGAGGCGTGATTATCACTGCATTTCCAAAATACTGCCAAATGATCTCGACCTGACCCCATGTGACTGTAGATAAGGGCTGTGTCTCCAAGCACACCCTCGCTCCCTAATCCCTGCTCACTATATAGAGCAGGGGTCCCTAAATCCAGTCCTCGAGGGCCACAGAGGAGCCAGTTTTTCTTTCCTACCAGGAAGACGTTGCTTTCACCGCGTTCCTTGGAGGAAGCGTTTTCTGCCGGGTAGGACAGAAAACCCAGCTGCCTGGAATAAATGCATTATGGAATATATGAACCGCATTATAAGGGGTATGGGGGGGTTCATTTTGCACTTGGAATGTTTATGGTTCAAAGGCTTCTGGCGTGTATTGTGTGACTAGCAGGGAGTTTTCAACACTGGGCCAGTTCAGTTTTGTGGTTTACTGGTAGTTTCACTGAACGGTCCTCCCCCCCAATCAGAACGATGCACCTCTCAAGTTGAAATACTAAACGGCCCAATGGCAACCGTCTCCAAACTGGGTCAGTGTCCATTATAATCCAGCTTGCTTTTTAGATAGAAGTTTTCAATGATGGGGGGAATTCAGGCTGTAGTGGTCCCACAGCTGCCTAACAAGACCCCTGATCCACGTCACCCTCCCGTGGGAATTTAAAGCATCCTATGGAAAATGTCCTTTCCACCACATTCAGGTTTGCATGAAATCTTTACTCCAGATATTTTGTTTAAATGAAGAAAATGAGAAAATCGGCCACAATTTAGAACTCTTCTCGTCACCTCAGGAGTGAGGCGAACAACAGCGACCCTCTTATATCTTTATCAGGTCTGGAGACGGCTACGGCCCGTTCCCAGAACCTGTCACAGCCCGGCGAGCGCGACGCTTCATCCATCAAAGCAGCCAGCTCCACAGACTTTTCATTTTACCATGGAGGCCCACTTCAGAGGCCAGACCCATTAAGTTTTCACATTTTTGTCCCAACGCCTGTCATTCGATTCGGATCGGCCGAAAGCGCTCCTCGTGTCTCGCGCTACGCCCCGCGTCCCATTTATCTTGATCGCTCCCTCTTTGCTCCATCACTTTTCTCACTTCTAACGAGGAGTGAACTTTTTTTAGGGGGGAAATTATGATGTGCTCCCCAGGTCAAGGCTGCAAATGAAATGCACATTTTGGAGCCGAGTCAATACTCAGGAAGAGAAGAGCATGTGAAGGGAGCCAAAAAAGAAACGTTAATTCCACATTATCGAACAAGCAACATAAAAGCACGGGTGTTCCGAACTGTCCATCGAAGCGCAGTTGGGCTGCTGCCATCACCTTGCGCCCCTGCTGAAAAGCACGGTGTGCACGTTGTGTTGCTGTGCGGCTCCGGATCACTGCCTAACAATGTTGACAGTCAGATTAAACTTGGAACGGACCTGATGCCTCGGTCGCTTTTTCCTCCTTCATCTTTTTCTGGCCATTTGAAAGTGGTTCTTGTGCTGCTGCCAGTCATTCCACAAACATTTTCCCTAATAGGAATCTGATGACTCAAGGCAATTTTATGCTTCATTCTGGCGCTCACTGAAATTGTTGCAAGGCCTCAAATCTGGCACGATAACATTCGGTCTCCAAGGAGGCGCACGGCTGCCTCTGAGCTGAGGGTCTCTGCTACCGCTTTGTCATAATTCAGCACAATATTGGACAATTTGCTGTAAACGAATCTAATGGATGGAGGGAAGCAACAGTTTGATATTTGAGTGAGGATTAATAGAAAATAAAAAGCAGCAATTTTTCTTCCAAAGCCTGAGAATGGAGCACTCCTGACCCTAGAGGTCAAGTCCCAGCACTGATGCAGACAAACTATGTCATCCTGGGGGGGTTATTGTCATTAGCAAGGAGAATAATAGCGTAAATCATCATCTCATTTGATAATCTGTGAAGTAAAGCGTATTTCCCATATCGACCTCGGCCAGTCAGCACCGGCATGAGGATCCAGAGTAATGAGGAGTCTATAGGTGGGTCCATAACCCTCATGGACAGCTCAGAGTGTGGACGACAGAAAATTGACTTCTTCCTACTCCTTTTTTCACTCTAACTTTCACTCCTCTATCCAAGAAGAAGCAAATCAGTTCCCTGCCTCTGCACATCGCCATCAACAGTAAAACACAAGTGGATGTGTTTTATTAACCAAATTAATGAAGGCACACAGTCAGATGTTCTGATTGTGTGTTCCCCTCCCTCCCTTTCCATCTCTCGCTCTCTTCCATTTAACATTATAGACATACTTTTGCATGTTTACCTCTTTTACTGCAGGTTCCATCTGTTATTTACACAAAAAATATATTAAAACTTGTGTAGTTTGGTAATTATATGACACTTAAAACAGATTACATCTTGTTTGTGGGCCTAGTCTGGGGTCAGGGCTACATTCAGGCATGCCGCCAAACAACGTGGGTCCTGTCCTGAAGATGTTTGAAGCGGTCCTGCTGAGATTTTTAAATTACTTTTTTTTTTTCAGCCTAGGAACCCCAAGGGGCAAAATTATCCAATTTAATATAAAAACACATATTCGGTTTGGACACTGGAGCCTTTTAACAGCAGCGGCATCGTCTTATACCTACACGTAATCCTCATTTTCATCTAAATTCCCTGCATTTACAGGTGAAAATCTGTTTTGAAATGATGCTGGGACCAGTAAGGCGGCATCCATCAGTGCTTTTCTTCTGGTTGTTTGTGAGGAGGCTTTCACAAACCGCTGGTAAAAATGTTTGTCTGAAGTTAATGGTCTTCCCCTCACACTTGAGACCAAACAGAACAAACAAAAAGCACTTATGTCAAACAGCATCCGTCGTTGCAAAGAAAAGAGAACGTTGTATTAACTCTAAATAAGCCCCACACCTATCGTAAACACCTATATTACAGTAATGATATCATTTAAACGAGTGCAAGGAAGCTTTTCAGCCCGATAAACAGCAAACAACTCTCCATTTGCCTCTGGCTGAAGGGATTTAATGGCCACACTAAACCAGTGAAATTAAGCCATTATTTCAGTCGAAATCTATAAGCAGCCGATGGGAAACTGCTCAGTTTTAATTTGGCTTCTGAGACTTTTGCAGCTGTTCTCAATGTATAAAGTGACCAAAGAGCTACAAAGTAATTAAAAGATCTATAATTCTGATTATAAAGCTTTAAAAGACACACACATTTTATTTGGTGGCTCCTACACTATTTATATTTTGCAGAAAAACAAAAAAAAATCACTTAAATAGGTTTTAGCCCATAAAGCAAGTTATAAAATAAAGACAGGGCAATAAAAATGTAGTGGAGCACAACTTTGCAGTAGCAGTAAATATATATGGCGTAAATATGGAAAAGGTAGCTGCGTATGACCCAGATCAAATGATGTTGGATGCTTTTAATCACTTCACCACTTAAAACAGGACGATGGTCACCTCTGATGGCGACCCCACACACGTCAACCATGAAGAGCCCAGATTGAAGCTCAGATGCATGACGAGCTGGTAGTGGAGGAAAAAAACACACGCTTTTCCCTCCCAGCAGGTTGCTGGATCTACAACCATTCATCTGTCAACTGCTCGTAATAAAACAAGTGCAGACGCGCATTATTGCAGCATCGGGCTGCACAATAGCCCCACCCGCCTCAACGAGAGTTACACCCTGACCCCACGGTCGCGGCAGTAGTGATGCGTGTTGCCAGGCTGAGGTGAGAGAATGCTGCCATTTCACTTGCATTTATCCTCCAGTGAGGATGTGAAGCAGCGAGATGGCCCCGCCCACAGGCAGTTTTTGGACCGTGGTGAGAAGCCAAAGCCCCCAGACACGGCGAGAGCATGCAAAGTCCACGCAGAAAATACCCTGCGCACCAGGGGATTCGAACCCCCGATCGGTCGGCAACGCCGCCCAGTGCTGCGCTCACTTACAACGTAGGTTCAAGCATGTGAGGCTCAAGTCGTCCTTAAAGTGGGCAGGTGAAGTGGATGGATGTGTGTGTCCGTGCGTGTTTGCTTGGGGTCGTTCTGCAACAGCATTTCTTATCCTGTTCAGAATATTTTTAACTGTCAGCGCTAAATGCCTCATTCAGCCCCGACACCGCCGCCACCCTGCGTCTGCCCCGCCCGCCTCGGAACCTCAGCCAGAATACCTTCGTTTGTGTTTACACAGCACCACAGCAAGGCTTGCCAGCTGTTTACACATGCACACACACACACACACACACACACACACACTTGCATGCTCGCACCGGTGAGGGCGAGGGGGGGCGCGCACAAATACGCGGCATGCTTTCTCGGCTACCTATAAACACAGAATAAATCTATACAACCTCATTTGCCGTGAAAACACACGGATCTGCAAATATAGCGCAGGGATTAGACCCCCCCCCCCCCACCCCACCCCATCGGTACCACACACAGACACGCGCTCTGACTGTGCGATTTTGGCCCGGGCCTGTTCCGCCTGTTGGCGTATTTGAGGAATGCGTTGGTAGCAATGCCCACACATCGCGCAGCCGCCTAACGTTCCAGTTGGCACCGTGGGAGCGGGCCGGGCGAAGAGCGGGACAGGAATGCAGACGTAGAAAAACAAACCCGTGTCATCACCAAACAATGCCGCAGTAACGAAAGGCCTTCTGTCTCGGAGATGGGGGGAGGCACCGAGAAGAGACGATGGTTGTCTGGGAGAAGCAGCCCCAGGCGTATGGATAATATCCCAAAGACAGGTTTTTGATTTGTGACAAATTTCTCCCACGCCACCGACGCCGCAAAATATTTATACAACGCGAGATTAGGTCTGTATTTCTGGGCACATAACTGATTATCACACACTGGAGATCTGAAGTGGTTTCACAGACCGCCATTGTTTCCCAGCAAGATGGAGGCTTATTAGCGTTGCATCACCTCGCGCGTGCGAGCGTCTCCTGCGTGGGTTCGTTCCTCTCTGATGGTCGCTGCATCTGGTTATTGCTAATGAATGACTGAGGGCAGCTCAGCTTCGCTGTGTTTTTAAGGCGGTGTGCCTGCGGTCGATGTGGCCTGTCCCATTCAGAGGAGCCATGTGGGGATATTTTTGGCGACAGGCTGAGTTGAGTCGGGGCCCACACAGAATCGCTGACAGACGCAGGCAATAAGGAAAGAGGGATGTTTTCCTATGGGGAGGAAACCAGGCTGATTTTGGACTACGGAGGGACGGCGAAGCCCTGAGCAACGGCGGACGACTCTTAAACAGAAACGCACGCGTACGCGTTTAACCAAGATAAACACCGTTTTCATTCGCTCGGACGAACAAACGCTTTTGTTTTCATCAGCCGTTGAAGACGCATCACGCGTGCGAATGAAAACAAAATGTTCTCCGTTGGATTAATTCCTTCCCAGTTTAATATTATTTTTCCCTCACCAGTTGGTTTAATCCATATTAATAGTATTAAATATTCCCATAGTCTTATTTATACAGCTCTCCAGATGCTATTTCAGTTGGCTCACTGATTGGAGCGATTTGCATGCATCCATGTAATGTGGATACAGCTCTCAGGCTATGATTCCCCCGTATTAATATTTAATTGCCATCAAAGTGTGTTTTCAAAGTATAGGGTGACGCACCGTTCTCTCGGCCCAGTCACGACAGGGCTGATTCCGGAGCGGGGCGAGAAGCGCGGTGCGGTTCCAAAGAGACGACGTTTCGGTCATCCAATCCCCCCCTCCTCCCGCGCCGACACCTGTAGCGCCTCTTCGGCAACAGTAAATCACGTGACCATTTCCTCGCGAAAGAAATCCTAATCCACGTGCCAGATCCGTCCCGGCGCAAAAGCAGCTGCCTCGTCCCGAGACGTGCTGAAACCCGAGGCGATGGCATTAAGAATTGAAAACGCCAGAAAGTGGTCCCCGTGCGCGCCTTGTTTTGTCATCAGTGTTCCATTAGTGTCACTTTATTCCACGCCTCCCCTCCTTCTCCCCTCTGTGTGTTTGAGGCAATATCGGGAAAGCCGGCCCGTTTCTGCCCAAATGGTTACAATATACCTTCTTCACGCCTGAGGAACTGACAAAGGTTATTAGGGCTGAGTCGTGATCCAAGCGGATGAGTCCGTCAGGCTAAAGATATACAGTACCGATGCATTCGCTCCACACAAATAATTCTTATGTGAGGTTCCTGCTTCCTTCAGTGTCGGCATCAACTTCAGCACGGGTCTTTTCTCAAGGTCGAGGTCAAACAAGCGACGGCTTTTAGGGCCGTGACTCCTCTAGACGTGTTAGAGCTGCAGAAGAACCGATGAATCGGGAGGGTTCATGTGTAGATATTCTCTGATTTGGCTTTCTGACTTCAGGACCCTGGTCGGCTGCCTAAACCGTGCCTGAGCAAAGATGCCCGGATGATGTCGTTCCTTAGAGCAGAAGGAGGCCGTAATGGTCGGTATCATTAAATGGGAGGCCCGCGATGACACCCGGTTCACCTCTCCCTCTGCAGATATCTGTGCTGTCCTGTTCAGCAGCAGGGACCCGACTTTTCTGAAGGCTGACCTCGGAGCTGTCTCCTGGGTTTTAATAGGTCTCTGCGGCTCCGTGGGGGCGACGCTGATGCAGAGGCAGAGCTGACGCGCCGCTGTTGTTTATGATGTGGCGAGGTCCAGGTGGACCGGCCACAGCCGCAAGTCAACCTAACCCTGAATCCGCAGATCTATAGTCCTGGGCAGAGCCCCCTCTAAGCCGCTCGCAGCAGAGCCAAGTCCGCCAGGGCTGCCCCGGCAAGTCTAAAGCTCCATCCAGGCTCTTTTCAAGCAGGTCCAAGAAAAGTATAGTCATAGGTAAATTGCATGTTACAGTGCGGTTTTAACGGATTTCAACCTTTTGCTTTCAAAGCTTATTGGAGTCGAGTCTCCCAAATCCGACTTCGAGAAAGGAGAAATGACTTGTAAAACATTAACAGATTTGCTGGTCGCTTAGCCAGTGACGCTCCACCTCTTTTCCCTTCCAGAGAGAAAGTTAAAGATCGTAGTCTTGATTGTGGTGTCTTCAAATTAATCCGTGTTCATATGTAACCAGTAATTTACGATGACGCCACAGGATGCAGTGTTATATATCAAATTTGAAATTGATTAAAGTGCATGAAGCTCGGTGGTCAAAGGCCTCCCAGTCTGTTCAACCTTCTTTTAATATCTTGTAATTATACAGTCTGCATAAAAGGTATTATATAACATATGAAAACAAAAAAAAAAGGTTGGTTTAATGGAATTCATAAGATCTGTTAATGTTTTTCCTTGGAAATAACTCTCACAACACTGGATTGGTAGATGGAAAAGATGAAGCAGAGATCCGCTGGAGGATGGGGAGTTTATTTGAACCCTGCAGCATCTCATCAGAGCGGGTCGAGAGAGCGGAGGGTGACGGAAGCTCAGCACGGAGCAACGTCGCTGCAGCGCGTCTGTCAAAAGTCTCAATCAGAAGAATCTAGGATGGAACCAGTGAGGGATGAGGAGGTTCCTCACGTACGAGGGTAGACCCCGGAGAGCTCCCGTAACGGGGGAAACGCAGTCGCTGTGTTCCCCCGTTGTTCATTTGCCAAGTAAAATTAATTCCCAAGCTACTTAAAAAAAAAAAAAAACATAATAGGCATTTGAACGCACAGCTTTTTTTAAATTTTCTTTTTTCTTTTTATAAAATCTTCTAACACGCTTTCCATTTTCTGGCAGAAAGTGTGCAATTTCACAGCAATTTCAGATAAATGGATCCAGTGTGCCAGCCGAGCCGTTCATGCTCGCGCTAA
This sequence comes from Takifugu flavidus, assembly GCF_003711565.1. NCBI lineage: Eukaryota > Metazoa > Chordata > Actinopteri > Tetraodontiformes > Tetraodontidae > Takifugu > Takifugu flavidus. The sequence continues at coordinate 11,217,799 of NC_079535.1, forward strand.
CGCATAAATGCTGTGAAATTTCTGAAGGCTTCGCCATTCAGAGCACTTTAGAGGGCTGGACAGAAACGAAGATTGTTATCCTATCATAGGCGTTGAAAGATATAGCCCCCTTTGTGTTGCGATAGCACGGGCCTCGTGCACCGTCCTCGTGATGTCTGTGATTTGGGAACCTTTGAGCAACAAATGTCCTCCGCCGCGTTAGAACCTGCTGCCTGCGTGCACAGCGCTCACATTGAGAGGGGCCACGCACACAAGCACAAATGCACTAACGGACCCCTCCGCTCCCTCCTAGTCATCTCACTACATCAATAAATACAGCAAAATAGCATTAGCAATAGCTTCAACTATATGACCAGGCTCTAATTTGATAGAATTAGTATCAGTGCTTTAAGGTTTGGCCATTTAGGTGAAATTCTAAGCCAGGCAGGGAGTAATTTGGACACAGAGAGAATTGATTTTGACCATCAGCACTTTCTCATTTTCAAACAGCGCCTGCGGCTAAATGGGTTAGCCTTTTAAGCGCATTACACAGGTAGCTTCTCCTTTCCTCCCCAATGATTATGTGTCCGCCTTGAGCAATTGATGTTTCTTGCAAATAAGAAAATTATCATATTCCATGACTGGAAAGAGAAATTAGGGAGCGCTCTTATGGAATAGAGTCTCACAACTGAGAGCGTGGAGGGGGGAGATTAGCAATATTTCTCTTTTCTTTGTTATTTTTGTGGGTGGGGGGGAGCACATATCAGATGTCCCAGCCCATACTGGAACTGTACCACTGTCAGGTCTCGTCAATAAAAATATGCTTTGATAGACTGCATAATGGCGGCGGTGATGGGGGGATGGGGGGGGGGGGGGTGAAGGTTGGAGGGACCTTGGAAGGGAGGACAGGGTTGCCCAGGCAGACAGACCAGCCAATATTCCTATTGCTCTCTTCTGTCTTATTAGGCTGCAGCTCAGCGTCACCTCCTTTCTTTGTCGAGATCATACGTTAATCTTGACATTAATCCAGCCCAGACAACAACTGTGACCTTTCCTCACTCCGTCTTATCATCCCGTAGAAGAGAAGGAGCCGGGAATGCTCAGTAGCCAGCGACACTTTAACTCACTCGGGCACCGAAGAGGCCGCAGGGCACAGTCACTCACAATGAGGTGTGTTCCACGATGTGCCTGCTGCGTTTCCGCTCACGGACTCTTTTCCTCGCGCCGCGCCCGCTCTATCTCCGTCCAGGCTGTCTGCGGACTTTAACTGGAGGCGGACTAAGCGGAACCACATGGAGGAACCCGATAGCGGCCCGAGGAGACGCTAACCTCCGCCGTGCAACCGGAATCAGATGGTTGCCACCACAGAGGACGCCCGTGCATTCCGCCGCCGCGGCTACTGCTGGGCGTAAATTATTTCAAGCAGGTTGACACATTTCCGGCGCGAGATTGCGGGATATGTGGCCGCCTGTCCTGCATCGTAACTTATACATCGGAAAAAGGCGTGGCCTGACACTTTTTTCCTCACTCGCCCGCGATGTGCACGCCTCATCCATCCTGCATCCTCCCCGAGGTTTCCTGCGGCTGCAGTGGCCTCGAGAGTGGCCGACCATAAGGAGCATTTACTGCAGGGCCAGTCGGCACGCGCACAACAGCAAACACACTAATGGGAGAGAGACAAAGCCACAGGCCACAGACATCCAGTAAACAGCAAACCACAGTCCACTTTCTCCTCCATTTGACCATGCAGGTACGCCAGTGGCCCCAACCTAAGTTTCTGACTTCCTCCAGTCTTTTGTGTGCTAACACTTGCTGTGCAGTCGGAGTAATCTGATGCTAGCCTGCATGTGCCGGCTAATGTGGAAGCTACTGGGAGACGAGAGGATCATTCGGTGGGTTTAACGTCTTCCCTCCCGGCAGTGTGAAGGATTGTTAATTGGCAGGACTGTTAAAAAGAGTTACCAGCCTCCCTCTGCTCCTGTCTCATGCCTACTCCCGCCACATGTTTCCAGTTAGCCCCGTGCTTGGCCCCCGAGCAGAGGTTAAGTGAAACTACCTGCTCCTCTGTGTCTGGTGATTATTTGCGTCGTCCCTGGCACTGCCTGATCATAAAACACCCGCGTTCGCCCCCCCTTCTTAAAGTCTCTGAGGTTCATTACTGTTGCGCCTGAATGTGTGGCGGCACAAGGCCGCCTTTTTTATGTCGTGCTGTGACAGCCCCCAGGGGGTATCGCTAACAACACGCACCACAGGGCAATATTTCAACAGCAAAGCGTTACACACACTTCAAACCGTCGGTCCGCCCGCTGCTTGGTTTCCACAGTATTGATGATCATCGGTCTGGAAGTGATACGGTAAATAATGAAAAATTAGGTTTGACTGGACTGGAGTGCTGGCTCTGGTTTCCTGTCTGACCGACTGTTAATTAATGGAGCAGACGGAGGCCGTATTTCTGCCGCGGTGCCAGGCAGTGTAGCTATCGCCACTGTCCACATGTTGCTGGGGCGGGCGCTCACGTGACGTTACTGTTGCACCTCTAGGAAATCGTGTCAATTAATCTTCTGGGAAACCCAAGCGCACAAACACGCACATGCTCGGAGAAACATCCAACAGAGATCAAACCCTTCTCTCCCCCTATCAGTTGGGAAAGCCGCTCCGTTCTAAATGATTCCTCAAACCGCAGGTGATTCGTCTCCGTCCTCGCCCTCCGGTCCGTTTCCCTGGATGCGGAGATCAAAAGGGCGAGCAGCTTTTCCACCATGAGCTCTAATCGCTTGGACTCCGGCGCGGAGCCATTAAATCCAGTAGTTCTGAGACCTCGGTGCCAGCAGAGGACGGCCCCCTTCGTGGGTTAGCATCGGCGCCTCCCGTTGGCCGTGACTGAAGCAGACGAATGAAATAAGATACAAGGAAATTGGAATGATTGGTTTTTATAGTAACCATGCTGACTGGCAAAGACCCACCGCTTCAGAACAGAACCGAAGCCGCCGCTGAAGCTATTGCATTCAACTGTAAAGCAGGATGGGGGGGGGGGTTCTCTATGAAATTCAGTCTGCCTTCAATCATGGTTGAATTTCAGACGTGCGGCAACAACTCGCCTGCTTTCCATCAGTGACAGATACTGACGCGTCTGTCATGCGTGTAACTTCCACCGAAGGACCGCCATGAATCAATCGGGCTCTTTTTTTTTTCCCAAGGCGGGCGGGTGCACGTTAAGCCTGCAGTGTTGAGAACCGGACTTTGGACACTGATGACAGGGTCCAGGTTCTGCTCTCTTCTCTTTCATGGTTGGGGTTCTGTGTAAATGGTTCTAGTTTGTCTCCTGAGTTCAGTTTCCTCCACGTTTGCGTTTGGCTTCATCTGTTTTGTTACGTTTTGTGTTTCAGGCGTTTCCTGTCAGTCTGCTGCCTTGATGGCTTCCACCTGTCTTTGTCTCCCTCACCTGTGGAGGTTTTGGTTCTTTGCTCACCTTTTCTGGCTCCGTTCTGGCTTGTAGGTGAACAATGATGAGAGGCCGCCTGTGGATTCAATCCACCCTTGTCATCATCCCTGAATTCCCTCCCAGTCCAGAGTGGGTTAGATCCAGCGGGCACCCCGGGTTTCATACATTTCCATATGCTCTAGTTGTCTCTTTTCTTTCCTGACGCATGTGGCCACATCTACGGGATAATGACTGAGCAAGAGACAGCAGCGAAGGAAATGTTTGGAGTCGGCTATTTGAGTGGAAGTAAACACAAAAATAAGGGCCTAGTCAAAGGGGCCTTCGGGGAATGAGACTAAGAGGCATCGCTGAGGCATAGTTTCTGTGAAACTGAGAGAGGGTGTGTGTGTGGGGGGGGGGGGAGGCACAAATTGTCACATGCACCAGTGGCCAAACCCAAACCACCATGACCGAGGGTGGAAGTGACATCATTCTGTATGGTTTGGCGTGCAGCAATGATGGCATTATACAAGGATCGCGTTGGACTTGATGGTGCAAACCGAGAGCTGTTTAAAGGCCGAGGACAAGACGGGTGGGGGGGGGGGGGTAGGGGGGGGTCGGGGGGGGGGGGCGGGAGGGGGGGGGGGGGGATGGGGGGGGGGGGGGGGTGGGGGGTATCTGGGGGGGGGGTGTCGAGCGACTGGGAAGAAGGGGAAATTCTCCACATCTTCCTCAGACTCTTGCATTTGTCATCTATATTTGTCCTGACAAATCTTCACATTAAAACCATGATAATAAAAGCATCTAGTCAGATCTTATTTAGAACCAAGTTATAGAAAATAGCAAATATTTATTCGGTGGAAGGGTTCATTCTAGAGTTGCGTTGCCAGCAGCAGCGGCAGCTCGGGAGTGCATCTCGCCATTGGATGGTGAAGCATCCGAAATGTGTGTTTATAAACAAGACCCAATATTATTGTGACGTCCGAGCTGAATTCGATAGATTCGTCCTGCGTCCGTTGTGTTTCCACTGCAACATGATCCAAAATTACATTCCACGGGCAACAGGAGACGGGCACGGCTCGCTCTCTCTGCGCTAGTGCAGCTCCGGCTAACTTCATCATGGGGGCTCAGCGGGGCCTCGTGAGGGACCATGAGACTCTAGAAACACCCTGGTCCATTACTCAGAGTGAAAGGCTAACCTGGCGTTAGTGTCTTAGCTACCTCCATCAAAGTCCCACGTCTGGCTAGAACCGTTCCCTCAGAGACTTTTGGCTTTAATGGACTCTGCTAAACGCATTCTATCTGTATATTACCTTTAGGATTGGCCATATCTGGTTTCTTTACACTCTGTTTACGTGTGGCTAATGCTTTCTTTTCTTATTCTTTAGCCTCTGCACAGTGCGTCTGCATAGATTTTTATGTATTGCGTGACTTTGTTTCTCTTCCCCTGCACGTAAAAGCCTCTAAAATGGACCTCAGATCCGAATTAGTGCTGAATCTTTTCCAAAGTTCTGCTTCTTCTCCTCCCGTGAGGCTCAGATTATAGCCCACATTAAGGAAAACACCTCGTTCATTCACACACAACTCCACTTCACAGCGGATTGTCTGGCAGTTCGCTGAGACAGTTCCCCGCTTCTGGAATATCCGACATTCCTTTCCGTGTCCTGTTTGCCGCTTTCACACGTGTGTCTGGTTTTGAAACGGCGAGTCGCCCGCAGACCCCTTTTAACTTGACAGGCCAGATAGCGCCAATACCAGACTGGAAATTTTTACACTTTGAGGAAATCTTTTTTTCAGCTTCTTGACTCCAGCGATTCCTTTTGTCCTTGGTTATATTTGGTGATCAGGGTCTGGTCTTCTGCCACGTCGCTGTCCTCCTCACTTTCCCCGTTTGCCTCATCCATCACATGCAAATGTAACCAAAAAAAAATCACAGGGGACCAGATTTATGACCACATAAAAACCTTTGTAATATAGTAGTAAAACAGGAAGTGTAAAAACAAATGTGTATATAATAGATTACATTATTAGAACAGTTAAAAATATCAATGCGGATGCTGTTATTCATTAATTTTAGCTTATAAACGCACATTCTATAATTTTACTGTATTATAAGTCATCCAGTCAACCTAATGTGAATGTTTTTTTCCTTTGCACCATGAGAAGAAACTGGAGAATTTGGAGGAATCCCTTACAGAACATGCAAACGCCAAATAAAAGTTCAGAGCTCTAATCAAAGGGCAAACCTTCCTGCGGCTGTGCTAACCACTTCTCAACTGTGCTGTTCTGAACTGTAAATGTCTTGTTAATATTTGTTGATCACAGTCATGAACATCTGACATCCTACTAGAGAACACATCTATTAATTCCCTTTGGGAAAAAAAAAACTACTGCGTTTCTTCCTCACAAGGAATGTCCGTTATATAAAAGAGACCCTTTAATCCCTAAATAGCTTGGAGAATAAAATGCACTTATCACAAAGAAAGACCTCTTTTTTTTGACAGTTCACATGCTGGTGGTGATGACATTGCTTTTCGATATTCCTCCGGTTCATCGACAGATTTGGAATTTGATCATCTGCTTCTTTGACAGTGAGATGAAAGAGCCGCTGCAGTTGGTGCTCTAAACAGATTGTTGGTTCTCAGGCTACAGAATTAGGTGGGAAAGAGGTGTGCGTGTGTGCGTGTGTGTGTGTGTGTTACATGGGAAGCAGCTGATTTTGCGTGCCTGGCCAGGGACAGATAGGGATGGCTGTTCGCCTCCACAGCTGCATGTCCAGAGGCTGTTGACTGGCCACTGCTTATCACACCCCCCTACAAGAGCATATTGTTTGGCCAAGTAAGAACTTTACTTTCTCAATAAGGTCACCGGGAAACAGGAAGGGAAGCGGAACGGCGTGACATTTTTGTGCCCCGCTCAAGGGAAGACACTTGCATTGAACTTGTGTGCGGGTGAGGTGGTGAATGGATGCTTCAGAGCCCCAAACAGAGCACAGTTCTTTCATCTGTGGTGTGAACTCAAAACGGGAGGCGAATGTGTCTGTGGGAAACAGAAACACCACGCCTAAACGCTTCTCTCTTTTTTTTAACATTTGATATTTCTGCCGCGCCGTCGGGGAAATGTCGCCCCCTTGTGGTCAAACCGGGTCGCCTCAGCTTCACTTGTGTCCGTCTAGCAGTGAGCCAAACACTTACCTCTGATAGTCCCATTTGGCCCCGTTCCTGGAAATTGCTCAAACATCTTTATTGCATCCAGTTTTTATTGTTGTGGCACTTTAATCTTCATCAGTAATTATGATTCTAAAGTTTGCGGATGAGTCGGAGTTCCTTTGGACGACGACACGGGAGACATCTGCGTGCCCGCAATGTATGGGCTGGGAGCTGCTCTGCCTGTGGTTGCTGCTAGTAGAAAAGCCATAATGGCCTTTAATTGGGACTTTTGTGTGTGTGCGGTAGAGCAAACGCATTGACTAAAAAACCGGTGGTATTTGAGTGCATGCTGGCTTCTTTCGTGTAAGTAGATGTCTCGCTTCACTCACCAAATCCTCTTCCTTTCTTGGCCTGCGAACGGAATCAAAGAGGCCAGGACTGTGGCAAATCACGATGCAGCACGCGATGCATTTGACCCACTGGGGGGACGGCGATAATTCTGTCAGTCAGGCTCAATAACTGTACATACACTGGCATTTGTGTTGACACAAAGATGCTTTTGGTGTGGGGCTTTGCACAAAGATTTCCATCCCAATAGCTTCAGTCTGTCCATTCATGCCCTTTGGGTGTGCCTTACACCAGGACAAGCTTTTTGGATTTCACAGTTGAAAAAGCGCTTTGTGACATATGATACTATGGGAAATGAAAGTGTTTAGAGCATGTATAGCTGCATGACACACTAAACACTGAATGCTGTTCAACCATCCACCTACATTAACAGCATCAAGTATAAATGAAGTTGCAGAGGGAAAAAAGTGGCAGATAATGAGCAGGAGAGCGGGAACGCAGAGGGGAAATGGAATCGGATGGGATTTGTGTGTCATAATTGTACAGCACACCGCTGGGAACATTTGCTTGAGACGGAAAACGCGGCGCCATCCCGTGTTCCGCGGACACACACGGGTCCACAGACGCACGTTGGCAGAGTGAGGCGGGAGCCTGCGGTTCCAGCTCAGTGACAGCGGCCTGTAGTCGGGGTGGCGACGCGTCGGGAGTCGCTCCCCATATTGTAGACGCCTGTTTGAGTTGGCCCTGAATTAACTTTTTCGCTTTGTGCGGAAATGACAGGAATAGTAATTAAGGAAATGGAATGATTTTATTGGCCATGATGTTTACATTAACTTCCAGATGTGCGGCAGCTGCTTGCGCAGCCAGGGGCCCTGCCCCCGTGCCCTATCAAAAGGAACTCCTATTAAGATAAAGACAACACAGCCCATGTGTGTGTGTGTGTGTGTGTGTGTGTGTGTGTGTGTGTGTGCAACAATATAGCATTTTTCTCACAGCACAAATCCCACTGAGTGGGGGGGCATGCATGCAACTGTCCTGTATTTAAAGATACTGTATAGGATTACTCCAAATCAGGTCTGATTTTTTTTTTCCTCCCAACTGGAAAAGTACACACGGTATAAAAATATCTGAGGAGTGTCTGTTGACGGCACGTTTTCATTGGACTCGACACGTGAGATCCACACCAGGCTGCAGCGGACTCGACCGCCCTGCCGGGATGCTCGCGCTGCCTGTCACGCAGTCGGATTGTGTTTCAGATTTGTGTCAAAACAGCCTCCGCCGTGTCCCGTGTGGCACTGTCATCTGGCCAGATTTGGGGCTGGGGCCGGCTGCATGTGTCTAAAGTTGCTTTTGAAAAGATTTGGACATTAATATTTTGATATCGACGCTGGAAAAGCACAACAAATGGACGCAGTGCTGAGACAAAGGCATCTTCTTTCTTACTCATCTTTTATGACCGAGATGTTTGTTTGCATAGCATATTAGGAGCATACCCATTACTGGAGCTCTTGGTGCTTTGCTCTCTTGTGATGTGCTCCCATCTGGTTTGTAGAGAAAATGCATCACTCCATTAACATTGCCTGTGATCTAGAGGATGCTTTAATCTAAGACTATAAACTCCATTTAATTACATCCTCCAAAAGAGCTCTATTAGTGTAATGCAATCAAACATATCCATTTTGGCAAGTCAAACATGTCGAAATGGCTCTTGAAAGTGTTTACTGATGTCCTCTGATCACAACGTAGAATCATATTTGATGGTCCTGGTAGATGCTCCAACATTTGGTTGATTGTTGTATTTTGTGCCAAGAAAAACATTGGTGATAATTTCAGTGCAGAGGCACCATTGTGCCCCAAAATCTGCAGCCTCACTGGGCTTTGAGTTGTGTATGTTTCAGTGATGGCGGTGTCGAAGAAATTGTAATTCTCCAGGGAATTTTGGGCCCAGGGAACGACTGGAAAAGCCCTGGGACGGTCCCTCTATCCATGCAGAGCGTTGTTCCCCAGGTTATCATTAGTTTAACAATAGTTTTCCAAGGAAGGATCTAATGTGGTCTACTTTTAAAAGGTTTGCCAAAATATGAGCGTAAAACATTAGCTGCCTTGCAATTAGCCCATAATGAAACCTCATTAACCGAGCAAATTTTATATACCTTATATCTATTAACCTCAGAAAAGATGATTCATGGGGCAATTTTCTGATACACGTCACTGCAACGTCCGGTTATTTCAATAAACTTTCAATAAATTAACCTCCATTTTTGACTGATTTGCAGTCCAAAATTATTTATTGGGCTTTATTAATTTCCAGTCCAAAGTTATGAATAATTTTTTCTTGTATATGTGTGTGTGTGTGTGTGTGTGGGGGGGGGGGGGGGGGGGGGGGGGGGGGGGGGGCAGGGGGGGGGCTTGTTTTTAGGAGTTTAATTCAAAGATGTCTTTGACTATGAGCCTTCCGGGAGGGACTTCCAGAGTTTATTTGTACCAGCAACCCAGGACAACCAGTAGAGTTTTGTCTGGAGATCAGACACTAACTCCTGAAGCAAATGATTCAAGAAACCTGTGAGTCAAACCATGAGACTGATAATATCAGTTAAACAACTAAAGAGGAGCTAAAAAAAAAACTGTTGTTAGAACCGTAACTCCTTATCTTAAAATACAATCAGCTGAGTTGTAAAACAGAAAATATGAAATAGCTGTTGGATTAAACAAATGACAACACACCCCCTCCATATCTGAAGGGAGAGACAAAGGCTTCTTAAATACTGTCTATTATGTTTACTGGGCCCTTTTAAGTAGCACTGTCCTTTCACGCTTGTGGGATTCTTTCCGGGGACCCCAGCTTTCTCCCACAGTCCAAAGACATGCCTTTATGGGACAGGTGAATTTGGTTAAAAAAAAAAAAAAAGAAGCCATGAATGGATCATTAATGTGGTATTTGAAATGTAGTGTTTTGGCAGACTGATGATGAGGGGGGAAAATAGGTTGTCGTCATTATCAAAACAGTAGGCAGGATTACAAGAAAGAGCTGTTGGACAAAGGGGGACACCACAAAACCAAATTCGAGCCCTGTCCCTGATGCCTGTATACTTTGAAAGCATCTAATTCTGGTCCAAGCCACAGAGTTAACTGAAAAAGTATAGAATTCGAATTCTCCATAAAGCTGAGTCAGAAATATTATTACGTACAGTAATCAGAGTTTAATCTATAAAGGACAACTGTTTATGGAAATCTACTGAATTTGTAGTAAAAGTAAGTAAATTATAAAATCGCCTGTTTTTCCCCCAATCGTCATTTCCTGCAAATGGGCGTCGTCATTTCCGGTAAATACGTCAAGCTTCCGTGTTATCCTCTGAAAAACAAAACGAGCCTGAAGATGGCGTCTTGTAGCGAGGTTGTTAAAATCTTTGTTTTATTTATATTTAATTGAATTCACTCGGTGTCAATACAGGATGTTTGAAATAAAAATGTCACCGATATCACCGAATTTATCTGCTGAGGCCCTATTTTAGTTTGTATATGTTAGTGCGTCGTTGTGCTAAGCTAACATCGGATATCCAGCCCCTTGTCACTTTTTTACTTGATTGTTGTTCCTTTAGTGTTTTTCATTAAGATAATTTCTAGTATATTGTGCATATTTTAGTATAGTATAGATTAATTGTTAAAAGCGCTGTTATAATGTGTGATTGTGCGGTGATTTCAGGCGAACGCTAGCAGTGTCGATATCGACGACGAACCAGTAGAAACTGCGGCTTCACTAAAGAGAGAAGCAAGACTACGAAAGTTTCGGGAGTTACATTTAAAACGGGTGAGTTCTCTTTGTCTCTTTCAGCCCTGGCTAATGAAAACTCCCTATACGTTCGGTGCCATTTGCCTCATGCCTATGACGTCACTGCCCCCTCAAAGCTTATGGATGGTTTATGGGACGTTTCTATAGAATCTCAACAAATTCCTCTTTTTAACCGCAGAATGAAGCACGAAAACTCAACCAACAGGAGGTTGTGGAAGAGGACAAGAAACGAAAACTTCCCGCTAACTGGGAGGCCAAGAAAGCTAGATTAGAATGGGAGCTCGCTGAAACTCAAAAGAAAAAGGTTCGTTTTTACACCCTTTTCCTCTTAAAATGGTTAAATAGTAAAATTAACTAGCATTGTACTACCATGACTTGATACTGCAAAACTAAATCTCCCAAAAGGTTGTATTCTTTTAGTACTGGTATTTAAGAACAGCATCATGACTACTGTAATTTGAATAAGAGCTTTGCTTTGTACCTTGGCTTCACATCTAAAATAGTTAATAAGTACATAAACCTTGACTTTTAGGAGTGTGCTGCCAAAGGGGAGGACTATCATAGAGTGAAGCTGTTGGAGGTTACTGCGGATGATGCCGAACGGTGGGAGAGGAAAAAGAAAAAGAAGAACCCAGATACTGGCTTTGCAGGTTGCTGACCGTCACATTTACTGATATAGTGTGATGCTTATCAACAAGAGCATTTATAGAATAATTCTGTTAGCATTGGGGTTTGATTTATGCTCAGTGTCTCAGCAAATGTTATGAAAAGGTTCAATATAATATAAAAGTCTCTCAAATGGTGTCCCAGCCTGGTCCAGACTGACTGGAGATGATTACTGACACCCTGCACAAGGAGGCTGAGATGTTAAAGGTTGCTGCTACAGAAGCTGCTTGTGAGCTGTATCCCAGCACATTCATGGAAGGGTGAATGGAAAATGTGGGAGAAAGGATAACATCTACCTTGAGCGGATTGGCCCATTGAAGAATATGGAGGAGATTCACACGGGCTGCAGCTTCAGTCGGTGCGTTCGAGGGCCACCTCACGCCTCCACCACTGCTAAAAGTGCCAAGACCTGGTTTAAGAACCGAGGTGTTCCTGTGCTGGGTTGACAGCGAACAGATGGGGCTGGGTTGTGTTGACAGGCAGCCGTTGTCTTCTGGGCATCGAGACTGACGCACTGTTGATATTCTCCACGCTGTCCCGCAGGTTATGCTGAGGCACAGTTCCGACAGTACCAGAGGCTCACCAAACAGATCAAACCAGACCTGGAAAACTACGAGAAGCAGAGAGAAGAATGGTGAGAGGAATGACTCCCACCACTGCTGGGTGATGATGGAGAACTCCACCAGGCACCTCTGGCTGCAGCGGGGGGCTGGTTCTAGTTCTCTAGTGCCATTTCAAGTCCAGTACAAATGCTTTTTGTCACTATCCATCTGTTTATCTAAGCCCCGGTGACTTGACGGGATGGTTTTCCATGACCTCTGAGTCGTGATGAGGCGATAATGACCCGGACGTGGAGCAAATATCCGTCCGGATTGTTTGCTCCAATTTTCTCATAAAAGGCCGCGAAGGCCGCCTCCGTTATTGGAACTGTAACTGTAAAATTTCTCATTAAGTAAGAGAAATCTCTTTAGAATTGAAATATCACATGTTCACAAAGCATTTTCTGTACGATAACGTGCACCCCCTTGTTTGCCCTGGGGCCAGAGTCGACACAGCTCAAGACTCTTTAAGTCTCAAGTGCACGGCGAGGTCAGACAAAAAATGGGTGCCTGTGGGTTTCAGACCCATTAAGACTGACGCATTCGGGAGCATAAAGGATGCACCGACACATCGTGCCCTGAAACCAAGAGGGTGCACGTTATAGCGAATGGGAAGAGTCAGCCGGAGCGTGTTCATGTGGCTGTTATCTGTGGTCACACATTTCTGAGGTCCTCTTCATCTTTAATCTCTGGTGTCCTACAGCGGTGAAGATTTCCACCCCACTCCCAACAGCCTGATCCACGGTACCCACGTCCCCACAAAGACGGGCATTGACCGGATGGTGGAAGATCTCGAGAAACAGTAAGTGGGAAAAGACGGAGTTTTGTTTGCGGTCTAATTCAAGCGGCCTTTTAGGGGTTGTTGCTGTTTTTCCTTAGTGGTGGGAACCTTTACGGCGGATCCTCTTTGGATAAAGTGGTCAAATCTAAATTCATCATCTGGTTCAAAGGCTTTTACGACACCAGTTGTGAAAGTTTGTCCCGTTTATTGATGCCGATTGAAACAATTGTGGACACGAACGCAACCGGCCGTGGTTCAGCGAGCCTTGTTGTGCTGGTAAACAGGTGTTTCTCTGAAATGGGTCTGGACGTCTCGCTGCCTTTGTGTTTCGGTGCTGCCGTGTTAATTATGACGTCTTTCAGGGGCTCAAACTAAAGTGTTTCTTGTGTTTAATCACTGTTGGCTTCAATCGCACCGTTTTCCAGTACTGTGCAGATCGGCCTCTGGTTAGGCGCCCATCCCAGACATGATGGGTTCTGCGTGGATGAGTTTGAGACCTCCCACCAGTTCAGAAGAGGGAGATGTTTGTACGGGCCCGGGTGTGTCCGATCTGGATAAATCCTCTTCTGAGTAGACGTTGTGACGGGAGCAGCCGACCAGAGACGGCCCGTTATTATCTGCCTGGGTGAAACTGACCCAAGTTAATCACCTAAAGCTGGATGTTTGTCACCGCTCGCAGTCACGACACCGGCCGTCATCACTGCAGCCGTGCGTGCACGTAGACAAAACCAGCGTCAGGGCCTCACAAGGGACCGCTTGATGGCGCCGCGCCCTGGGACCAAACACCCCGCAGCTATAACCTTTTTGTTTCGTAGTTCCCCCGTTGCTGCAAGTCCCGTGTCACCTTTGATTTGCCTGTTTCCCCTGGGCTGTCCTACATCTGGGACAGTGAAAGGATTGTGTTGGAGACACAACTGTGGGGCATTAGACCCAGACACGGTCGCCAGGGTGTGACGCACAACAATGCTTTGAAGGCTCCAAGTTGCAAAATTGGCCGCGTTTTCCTCGTACGAGTTTGTTTTCCTCCACCGCAAAGTTCAAACCAGTCTGAAACATTGATCCCTGGGTCCCGGTTCGTGGTTATGGGATGCCGGTAGCGTCTGGGCGGCCACCTCCAATCTGCCTTTCGCTTGCGATTGCAGGATCGATAAGAGAGCCAAGTACAGCCGGCGCAGGGCCTACAACGACGACGCAGACATCGACTACATCAACGAGAGGAACGCCAAGTTCAACAAAAAGGCCGAGCGGTTCTACGGAAAGTACACGGCAGAGATCAAACAGAACCTGGAGAGGGGTACGGCCGTGTAGGAGACCCGCTCCCCTGCGTGTTCCCCGCTTTGATTTACTCCTGGGAGCAATTAAGTCCACAGAACTTGATGCACACTGGGATTTTCTTATTATTTTTTGTCCCATTTTAACAGTGTTTTAGGGCAGTCCTCCTCAGGCTGAGGTCTGTAAAATGTCCTGTGAGATTGCGTCATACCCACTGATCATTTTGTACAGAATAAAACAGTAACACGGTGTCATTGTATTGGTTCTCCTTCATTTTTATGCCTCAACATAAATCTCCGGGCCTCTTTATTCGTGTGTGGTCTCAGTGGGGGGCTTTTTAGACGCGGCGACGGGAAACTTCAAGCGCTCAAACCTCCAGGCGTGAAGAGCCGCCTGCCAAGAGGTTTCGCTGTCGACTGCAGCTCCAGATAAGAGCGAACAATTAAGCAACTGAGTTTGCTCATTAACGTCAACGCTTGGATTGGAACCATTTTGGCCGTCGGCCTGTGAGTCCAGCAGGAGCGTCTTGTGACTGCAACAGGTTCCCGTGCACCTCATGCCCGCCCCTCAACAGTGTCACCGCTCCTCTCCAGGGGGGGGCTTTAATCGCTCTCTGGTATTACACGTGCATAACGTGCACGGAGCGAGATGGGCGTGGTAAGTTTGAGATTTACAGCCGTTCCCGCTGACGCTCTTACCTGATTATCTTAATTACAATCACGATTCTTTGACTGCCAAACGTGTCCCTCAGAACACTATTTGATGATTTAAACCTTGTAAAATGAGCAGCTCAATGTGTGTGAGCATGCGAGGTGTCAGTCAAGACACCAGCAGTCGTAATTAAGCAGTCGTAACTCTTGTTATAAAGCTACAACCGCACAAGTCGTCGCTCGATTAAAATCTGTCGGCTCTGATCTGTCTACCATCAAATTCAGCGTTGGAGTCATTGAATAACCCACAATTTCCAGACTGATCAAATGTTTAATTAACATTAATTTCAAAGTACTTCAGAAGGAATATTTCTGCAATGTGCCAGGGGCCTGAAGCTAAAATTCAACCAGCATTTTCATTATTTTCTATTATACTGAAGAGTTTATTGTATGTTAAAGTGAACATACATTTCTTTAGCCCAGAGCCCCCTCAGCTAATCTCAACATATCTGCAGTCTTGGGGGGGCTGAGCACCCTTAAAAATGAAAAGGACCCATGCCCAGAAAGCAGCAGGATCTAAAACTATAGTAAAGATGTTTCCTCCGTTTCATAAAATAAGTAATAGTCTATATTTTGGTTCTAGAAGATTCTATCAGTCTGTATCGACGCCGCCATCTAGTGGTCGGGGCGCCACACTGCACTTATTTAAATAAACGCGCATTCGCTTTGCGTGCGCGATGAATGGATTCATAGGACTTGACGTCATGGAAACTTGACATCACGGAGTGTTCATTTTTTAATTCAAAAATCATGATTTGCGTCAAATGATTTCATGAGAAACCGTGAAAAATAATAGTGATAAGAACTTGAACATTTAAAAACTGGTCTGACAGTCAGAGACCCCCCCCCCCCAGTGTTTTGGGTGACATTTTAATGCGGTCCTATTCAAAGACCCGCTCAATCACGAGGCCTCCTTTGATGTAGTGTTTGCTTAGATGGTTTCAGACAGAACCACGGACCTTTCACCCACTTTGATCTCTCAATAGCGGCGGAACCGACCGGTTCTCTGATGTTAATTCCTCATTTTCTGAAGCCAGAATTTTGCTACTTTAATTCATGCTTACGGAGAAAAAGGCAACAGTTTGCTTCAACATCTTTATTGAATCCACAAAGAGCACAATAAAGAAGAAATATAAATCCCACCTGAACAAAACTCTTCACGTGATCCGACATAACACATCTGGAAGAAAACACCAGACATGATGATATGTACAAAATATACAGAATATTTACAGAGTCCCTGTTCTGCCCCGCCGGCTTGTGACGCCGCTAAACCGATTTGACTGGAACCCAGTGGCC
Source organism: Takifugu flavidus (assembly GCF_003711565.1). Taxonomy (NCBI): domain Eukaryota; kingdom Metazoa; phylum Chordata; class Actinopteri; order Tetraodontiformes; family Tetraodontidae; genus Takifugu; species Takifugu flavidus. Next base: position 11,233,813 of record NC_079535.1, read on the forward strand.
GTACGGCTTCCTGCTCTCATAGCTGTCGGCTCTGGCGGTGACTTTGGCGCCAGAAACGGCCACGGTGGGTTTGGCCACGCTGTTCTGGAATCGGAGAGAGAAGGCATGTGAGAACGGGCCGCGATTCCCCCGAGCGCGGCGCCCAAACCCTGGAGACTTACGTTCATGCTGAAAGCAATCATCTTGCTTTTGGGGGACATCTTCGGACAGGGCGCCTCGTCCGCCTCCGCCTCGCTCTGTTTTGAAAGAAAGAAGAGAAGCGAGGCCAGTTAGGCAGAGCGGGAACCCCCCCCACCCCCGACCCGAGTCTCCCTCCTGGATAGCTGCATTACAAGTTCCCCCATATGGTTTTGACGTCTAGCTTCAACAAACTGCAGCTCTCATGCACCCAAAAAAGTAACTAAAGAAAATGAAAATCACTGTCTACAGTGGGAGAATGATGGTGACGTAGGAATACCAGCCCCTCGGCACACGGCCCCGTGTACCAACTTATCTTTGGCGGCAGTTCTTCAGTTTTTAGCGCTCTCGACAGGAATTGTCTGTATAACGCAGTCCACACGCCTGTGCTCCATCAGCGCGCGGAGGACTCTGCTAAATAACAACGACCCATTTCAACTGCAAGTATAAATACATTTGTAAGGTCACACTTCCAACTCTGAGGTGTCTGTATGAACATGTCGTGTCTCGTGTGGCTATGTGTGACATTAGCATCTGTAGGAATGTTTATGGGTAAATGATCTATAGTGTGGAACTAAATGGTGCAGTGTCAACATTTCAAAAGTTGGCAATTGACCTTTCCTGCAAACCCATATTGTAGTCACCCATGTCACATGACAGCCCTTTATTTCCAGGTGCCGAAGAGTGAACAGGACCACTGTCATGTTATCTATGAAGACAGGAATAAATAGAGAGTATGTGCATTCCCCCAGGGGTCCAAAGGTTAACAGGACAGACAGGAAATTCAACACATCACACTTCAGGGTTGAAGAAAACACGTCAACAAATAAAGACTTTATATCACCGATAGTCTGCAGCGAATATCCAACAGCTTAGACTTACTTTGAAGTAAATTAATGTGTAAATCACAAGTCTTGATTTAAAAAAGGTCTCCAAGAATGACCCTTGCAGACCCTACGGATATTTTAGGGGAGTTAGTTTATTATGTTGATGTAGGATCAGTCAAATTATTATTTAAAAAAAAAAAAAAAAACCTAAAAAACACACAGATGCCCACCTGTGATGGAGCCTTGTCCAAGTCATGTCTCACCCTTGTCTCTGGTACCTCCCATTTGGACGGGGGCATCGCACTCAGGATTGGTTTCACGCTCTCGGGCGCACTCAGGATTGGTTTCACGCTCTCGGGAAGCTCCAGATTATTCCTTCCCAGGATCCTCATTGCATTGGCCTGTGCAGCTTCAAGGAGTTTTCTCTTATCTATAAGACATTTAATATAGTTGGTCACCTCTCAAAAATACAAAGCTCTGCGAAGCTACAACCGATTAACTCACCCTCGAGACTCAAATGGATGGAGCGTCCTGGAGACGGAGACCTTGGACGGCTTCTTTGGGTTCTAGGAGATCGGGAATCCCTGCGGCTGTACCTGCTCGCGATCCTCCTGTTCCTACGCCTGCTCTGATGGCCCGAGGACCTGGAGCGAGACCGATAATGTCTCCGGCGAGAGTATCCGTCTGGGGAGGGTGAGCAGGTGTGGGAATGATGGCGGGTCCTATAGCCTAGGGGCGGCGAGCGGCGGTACCGCCCACGGCCATACCTGGAGTGGTTTTCACAGCGGCAACGTGAAGACCCTCTGTGACAACGAGGGCGAGAGCGGGACCTGGAATTACATGAGGACCTGCTGCTGGACGAAGATGACGATGAAGACCTGTACCGCCCCCTTTGGCGGCCGCGGCTTGAGGCCGAGGAGGGGCTGCCCCCACTGCTGGAGGAGCGGGAGCGACTGCGAGCCGGTGATTTCTGATCAAAGATGACGTTGATCCCGTCGCTCTGGCGAGCGTGAGCCATGTCAGAATGCAGCTCCTTTGCCTTGACCATGGTTTTATCCCTTCCACAAGCTGAAATGACAAGGCAACTGCTTTACTAGACTTGTAATTTTCTAATTAGAAAACTAAACTAGCTATAATCCAAATAGAACAATCTGGTGAGTTGTAACAGCGTTATTACGTGGAGTTGTAACAGGCAGCTCAAATCCCCACAGACTGACTTGTAACAGGCTACATAAAATAGGTTGTTTTGAGATCAATGGATGTGATCTTGGTCGATGATCCTTGGACAATCAAATTCTAGTCCCTCAGTTCTTAATCTAGAGTTATTTTGCTAACAAACGGGGTTGTGACAACCTTGGCGCAGGCGATAAAGGGCTGTTGCGTAACCGGTGTTCGGCACCGCCCCCAGCGACGAAATTGCGTAACTGCAAGTGACTAGAAAGTTCTGTAAATTTCCACAGTGACGCAACAGAAAAAAATAGAGACGATTTAGCGCAACTTCACGCGATTTGAGTCACATCATGTCTTTCACTTCTAATTTAGACGAATAAATGTGGTGATATAATCGTATTTTTAGTGGAAAAGTGAAGTACATTTCTTACCTTGTATAGTATGGCTCAAATCTTTAGTTCCGGAACGTTGATATGAGCGATGAAACTTGAAAAACACCAACGCTACCTTCAGAGTGTGGCCACAAGTCTGGATTACACAGGTAATTAAAATGATCGAAAATATTAGCCTTTAGGTATTTATCTGAACAAAAACAATCAGGATCTAAATGATAACTGCACACTTTGCTGTCGGCACTCGAGTAAGAAATGGCGGCGGAACCGCCTTATAAATAACAAATCACGTGTTCATTCTTCTTCTCTGGCTATATAATACTGCTACAGCAAAGGTCCGCTGCTGCCCCCAGATGGTGGTTTATGAATCTACAATTCATGGCTGGATGTTTTTTTTTCTGCAAAAGTCCTGTTTGATAATTATGTTCAGAATAATAATCTTATTATTAGGAATAAAGAGTTTGACTGCCTTTAAACACTGATTTCATCAATCTGTCCGACTGTTTCCTCGTACGAGTGGTGAGACTGCTGAATGTAGCCTTCTGGCCCTTTAAATGCAGCGGGCGTTGACCTCGGCGAAGTTATGAAACCAGGTTTGTTTTTTTTCTGCACGTTTCCTGTTTTTCCAGCCTTCAGCGGGAGCGGGTAGCTGCTTGTTTCAGGTCGATCGTGTGTGGAAACGCTGCATTTGACCGCAAACATGGGCGTTCTGAGCGTGTTACCGTCCGATTTTGGCTACGTCATCTTCACCTACCTGTACAGCTGGGTAATGCTGGCCTATCTAGCGATCAAAGTTGGTTTGGCCAGAAAAAAGTACGACGTCAAGGTAATGTGAATATTAAGAAACCTGCTTGGAAGCCTCATATTACGTCTCTGGCTTATGCATCACCGTTGCTTTGCAGTATCCCGCAATGTACAGTGAGAAGGATCAGATGTTTAACTGCATCCAGAGGGCCCACCAGAACACCCTGGAGTTGTATCCCCAGTGGCTGGTTTTCCAGACCATCGCAGCTCTTGTCTACCCGGTTTGTACTTACTAAATAACACAAATCCACCACTGAGATCATTTTCATGCTTTTATTTCTGATATTGCAACTAATGGGAGTGGGGGGGACCTTCTGCTCTTTGGCACAAATAGTTTAGACCAGAACTATGTTCCGATGACTAAGCACATTTTCCTCATCCCTGTCGTTATCAAAGATCACTTATCTGTCCTTTCAGTTAACTGCATCTGTGCTGGGGGCAATTTGGGTCACCAGTAGATTTACCTATGCCTGGGGCTACTACACTGGAGGTAAGGCTGCAATATAGATTCCTTGTAATCTGGATTTGGATTACTTTGCCAAAATAAGGCCACATATAATGTTAAAAATGAATTAGCTTAGTGTTTAACCAACTAGTGATTAGCTTTAAAACAGCTACCATTTCACCTAAGATGGTCTCATTTGGGCATTTGTATACGGCCAACATGACACTGTGTGAAATGCACCATTAATTTTACAGTGTTTGAATAACAGAATATCCATGTGTTAATCGAGTAGAATCGGAGCAAGAGCTGTAATCTAAGTATCAAAGGTGAAGCCCCCGTCCTTCTCCTGATCAATAATTTACAGGGATTCTGGAAAGCGCCTTGAAACAATTTTGATTGTATAAGACGCTATATAAATAAAGATTGATTTGATTTGATTTGATTTTGAGGTGACTCGCCTAAGCACAAAATCGGGGGCTCAAACATAGTAAAAATGTATTTCCAAAATTCTAATTCACTTGAATTTATAAGGCACTTTTTAAATGGCCTTAGTTAACAAAGAGTTAAAGAGTTGCATCTCCACTCATAAAGCTATAAATTAAACAAGATTAGAGAAACAATATATCTTGTCTCCTTGGCCAGCGAGAAGAGGAATGTCTTATTGACTTTTCAGATTTTCATTTAGCACAAAATGTTTAATCTTTTATGCTTTATTGCAGATCCGTCCAAAAGGCTGAATGGTGCCTATGGCTACATTGGATCCCTTGGAGTTATTGCTCTGTCTGTCTGCGTTGCCCTGCAGCTGCTGGGAGTCATCTAAGAAACATTGCCTTTATTGTAAATGCAACATTTAGTTCTATCATACACTAATGTATGTGTGGACATTTACAAATGTTAATGCTCAAAGGAAACAGGAATTTATGGAAAACTTTGTATGCTGTCATTTGTGGGATGTGTGTATTCCATAATTGTGCACATTATAAAACAACGAAGCATATGCTGAGTGATTCTGCAGTAATATGATAGTTGCAGTCTTTTTGAATATTAAAATGATCAGCTTTAGACAGGGGGCTTCATGTGACTCACTCATGATACCTCCCACAATAATCCAGCTCTGCACCAGGCGGCTGGTTCTGATTCTCCTGTCAAAGTTTCTTTCCCTAATATCAGTGATTAAAATATAAGTTTATTTTCTCACAGATTGTAACTGGCTGTGTTAATAAATTTCTAATCTTTCTACTTTAATCATTGCTTTGCTGTGTTTTACTTTAATAGTAAATGGATATGACACAAATAACAATTTACTGTCATTGAGTGACTGTAGAAATGCTTCAATTAATTGCTAGATCTTTCATCATAATGATGGCTAGCACGACATCTTTTAATCGATTACTCTATGTAAGGTAGAATTGAAAAAGTAAATAAACATAAATTGGCTATAGAAGAAAATAAATGTTAAGTCCTTTGCCTGTCTTTTGGCAGCATGAAATAAAAGAAAATGCTCATTGAAGCGAGGCATGCTACCCTTCCTTATTTCTCCATTACTATACAAGACTGTACACTGGAGGGTGTTAATTGTTTGTGGCTGGCTACATATATGATGTTTAAATGCTCAACGAAATGTTACGTTTAGAATCGTTTGGTCGTGAAAGGAGTTCCCATTTTTCCTACACCACCTGAAGGCATCAATTTCAGCAGCGTCTCGGAGGCTCCCGATAGTGGGCAGCAAGTGCGCATGCGCGTGATTGAGCTCTTCGGAAGCTAAGTCTGGGTTTTATCCAGGGGGTCTACATCAAAGAAACGAAAACTAAAAGGTAAAACGGTCCCTCGAGAGAGTAAACTACCAGTGTCGGCGTTGTTTTTTGCACGATGTTACGGCTGACGTTGGCGCTATTCTGCACTTTCGCCTTCGTCGCAAACAGAAACCTTCAAGGAAATGTTTGCTAATTCCAAAGCGATGAACAAAAGAGTCCTACGACACACTTCTGTTCTGCGTGAAAACCCTTCCTTACCTGGGAAATCGCGTAAATCGTCGGCACCAGCGTTGAAAAAGACGCGAGGAATTAAAAGTCGGAGGAGATAATTGGTAGTTTTGGTCTGGGCGGCACGTCGAAGCCAAAGCGTTGGGATATGACAACACAAGAGTTACTGCGTCGTCGCAGTGTGTCGTACTTCAAAATTACTGCCTGTAGTTTCACCTCCACGCACTTTCCCCGCAGTCATGTCAGGATTTCTGGACGGGATCCGATGCGGAGACTGCGAGTGCAGCGTGGACTGGGGGGAGAGGAGGAACGCCATCGCGTCCGTGGCTGCAGGAGTTCTGGTACATATCGGTCGCGGATTAAAAAGTAACTGCACGAGTAGGAAGTCTTTCCTGACACGCCTGACCTGCATGTTCGTGCTTGTGATCTGTGCAGTTTTTCACCGGGTGGTGGATCATAATCGATGCGGCAGTGAAATACCCCGAAGAGGCAGACTTCCATCACGCCTATCACACATGTGGAGTCATCGCGACTTTGGCCTTTCTCATGTAAGAACCGGTTGTCGTGATGTGTGGAGAAAAGGATCCCGGCTTCCTGAATGTGATAGCATCACATGATCCAAGTGTGGGGTTTCAGTCACGTGATCACCGCTGGGTGCCTTGTGAAGAGGTTGAGGTCAACAGTGGGAATCTTGCAGGGATAATAGGGGGGATTAGTTTTTTCTCCAGGGCAAAAAGAGGCGCTAATGCAGCTTTTTAGTTAGATTAAAGTACTGAAAACTGCCCTGACACGTCTTCCTAACGCGTGACATTCAGGGTCGCCACGCCACATACATCCGTGGCTTAGTTGATGCTTTGGGCTGATCACATGTTGCGTTAGGCCAGTTGGGCTTTCAAGTGAGAAAATAAGAACAGTATTTTTACAATTGTGTAAGCTGCTAGATAAGTCTCCTCTCATTCCCCCCCCTCTAGGATCAATGCTGTTTCTAATGGGCAGGTGAGAGGCGACAGCTACAGCGAAGGCTGCATGGGACAGATCGGTGTGTAGAAGATATTTTTGAACTAATCTCTGTCACCTGAGACGGCAAACTCAAGGAGAATGGCTGTTTGGAACCATTCCCTGCCTCACCCTTTTGTTATCTCTGTCAGGCGCTCAAGTGTGGCTCTTCATTGGCTTCATGCTGGCTTTTGGCTCCCTCATTGCTTCCATGTGGATTCTCTTTGGAGGATTCGTGGTGCCTCGTAGGTTCCCATTATTCTCTTGTTGCTTCGTTCAGCACTGTCTAATTATGAGCCAATTCTTGGTGTCTAACCTCTAAATCTGCCCCCCTGCAGAGAAGCCAATCATGTATCCTGGTATTGCCATTTTCTTCCAAAATGCTTTCATCTTCTTCGGGTAAGCGAACAGTCCTCAGCACATCTTCCCTACAGGGGCCTCTGTTTTCAGAACATATATTTCTCACACCGTCTGCTCATCTTCTCAGGGGTTTGATCTTCAAGTTTGGGCGCACTGAGGACCTGTGGCAGTAACCATCTACCCTGCCCACTCTTTGTATACTCTGCTTTCTGTGTCGTATGAAACAGATTCGCTTCACTGATTACCCACTTTGCAATTACGCAGTTTTAGCCTTTGAAATAACATACTGTATTTAATTTATGTACTTTTCTGTATGATGGCTTGATCATTAATGAGCACAAAATTCTCAAAGTTGACGTGGCACAACTGTAAAATGTGTCTGTTTCCACATGTAGCCAGAGGTGGGAGTTTCATTGGTTACAGGTTAAATATTTTGGGAGCATTATTTCCATTAACTGTCTACTTTCCTCTTACACACACACACAGGGACATGCTCCCACTTTACATCAACTACTTCTGTAGGGGAAATAACAGAAATGATTATGGTACAAGTTATCATTGCTGATATTTTGTGATACAGCAGATGTTTTATTTACTGAATGTAACCACATGAGGAGTTTTTTTTTTCATAAACTCTGGAACTTTGCGGTCATCTGAATTCAATATCAGGGGTGAATGGGAGAACCTTGGAGCCGACAAGCGTTGGTGGTGTGTTTACTGGAGAGAGTGTGTATTCGACTGCTTGTGTGACATCCAGACTGCTCTCTGAACCCGTGGTGGCATTAAACAGAATAACACACGATGCCTCTTGAGCCTTGATATTCTTTTCAGTATTTTTATCACAGTCTCGCCACATTAAAACTTGTCTTTTTCCTCTGAAGTTACTTGCGCACTGCAAGATGGGGAAACTGAAAGAGGAGGGGAGGGAGGGTGGGCAACAGAAATAAATGGTTTTTAAAAAGCACCTTGTAATGATAATGTTGGATGTTGTTGGTTACCTCCCAGAAAGCCTGATCATCAAAACATTTCTTGTCCTGGGGTGGTCTCCAAAAGTTCCACTTGAGTATGATCCCTTTGAACAAACGTGCAGAGCATTAACGGTGAAGAACAGGCAGTGCTGCTGTGTGCATTCTACGCCTCTATCTTCCATGGCCGCGCTGTGCCGCAGCGAAATGGTTGCCAAGGCCTCCCAGGTGCAGGATTTACCTGTGATGAGCCCCATGGAGAGACTCAAGGCCAGAGTCAAGAAGAGGGTACACATGTGGAATACTGCAAAGCGGACTGCCCTATAAAATAAGAGAGGTCACGTGTGGGAGGTTACACCCTTTCTTAGTTGTGTAATAGTTGCAGCCTTACGTTGCGGGATCGTCACAGGCCTGGATCTGTAGGAGCAGGTGAGCCACCCATCCCAGAAGTCCAGGTATGGCGTGAGTGCTCAGAACATCGCGGGCGTCGTGGAACCAATGTGCCAGCAGCATGGGCCCCTGGAAGATCAAATTGACCTGGGTGTCATGAGGTGAACATGCCATGCTCTCTTTGGTTTCATCGATCGAGATCCAGACCTTGAGATATCGAAATCCAGCCGTGGAGAGGACGGCGGCAGAATATCCGACTGTCATGGCTTCCCATGGATGACGCACGGCTGTCAGACAAACGCCGATGGCAACTCCACCGGCGTGGATGCACGAGTGCATCTGGATCTGGGGGGGGGGGGGGGGGACTGGTTAATTATGAGAACGCTCTCGTTTAGGTTTGGGTGTCTCACCAGGTTGAGTGCTCCTTTGGGGTTCGAGAGCACCGTTACAGCTGCTGCTGTCACAGCACTGGCGGCCAGGGCCAGGTAGGTGCTCAACACAGCCTCGAGAGCCCTCACCGGGGTGCGATCATCCACCAGGATGGAGTTAAAACTGGGCCAAAACATCCATATGAAGACTGACCCTGGAGGACAAGCGTTAAAACAGCCGCCAGCATTTGCTTATGTTCACGAGTGGGGCTGCCCGGTTCGTACCCAACATTGAGAAGAGTCCCGATTTGTAGGCTGATTTCTCCTTCTCGAATTGCTTCTCGCATCCCTTCCAATCCAGGATCCAGGTGAGCGCGAGTCCAAAAAAGGGGCCAAAGATATGAAGCTGCATGATGCTGTTCAGGAGCTGCACCTGGAGTCACCAACAGCCTTTACATTCCCATTACCGGCACCGAGGAAGAGAACGTGACACGATGGACAAAGGTGACGTATACCCTGAGGAGACTGCGGAGGAGCCATTCGTTGAGGATGAACCCTGTCACCTCCAGCAGGGCGGCGAGAGTGAGCTGGACGGGGTTGGTCTTCCCCAAGACGGCTCCAATGGAAATGAGTGCAGAGGCCGTGCACATCTCTGCTACCACTAGACTGTATATGTGTCCGTTACGCCATGTACGCATGTCAAACACAGCGAATTCAAAAGGAGAACAACCCACCTCCTCAAATTGATGCTGACCTTCCCTCTGTAGTACCAGGACTCCATTCCGTTGAGAACGATCGCCCATTGGGTCGCCACGGCAGCCACGAGGAGGTTGAAGCCGATGCTGCTGAAGCCGTATCGGACGAGAAAGGAGCCTAAGAAGCCAAATCCTAGGAAGACGATCACCTGTACGTCCTGGAACGCTGCAAAAGAATAAAAAATACATGATGTTTTGGGGGAAAACGGAGATCCTCTGAAGGCTGATGAGTCAGTTGAGTGTTTGAGCTTATCAATTCCCAACAGCGACCCCTCCCGCCCCACCCCCACCCCCCCTTGGAGAACATATCAAGTTTAACAACACATAAATACCCTCATTAAACCCAGTTTTCTTTGAGTGTATCGCCCAAATGCACAAACAAAATGCTTTCCAGCCGCCCCCCCACCCCTACCGCCAAACCTTACTTGCGTAGAAGTCCCTCGTAAGATCCGTGTGTGTGTCGATCTCCACATAAAAGACGTATATGGCGATGAAGCCCATCTGTAGGAAGAGGAGCAAAGGTGCCAGGCGGGAGCGCAGACTCGGCGCGTACTGTGGAGCCATTGGAGATGTTCCCCGTGCAGCTTCCCTTCCAAATGACGCACGTGTGGCCCTGCAGCTCCTTTGAGCGCAACTGAGACGCTTTTATCAGCTGCTGGACACGAAAGGTTTCGGATTCATTCCAACTGAACTCGCATTAGTCAGCATTGCTGTTGGTTTCTCCAGAAAACACCACAACTGTGCTATTTTGAGGGGGGGAACCTGTCTTTTATATGGAAAAATGCTGTTTAAATCTATTCAACATCTACACACAGTATCATTTACATAAGAACCAAATGCAATTTAAGGGTTGTGTTTTTATCAAACCTTCTGCCAGATAGTTTGCCTTTAAACTCACTTATTAACCCCCTTTTTTAATTTAATCATCACATTTTTTCCATTTAAGCCCCTTTAAAATCTGCAATATAATGAATGGTTTAAAAATATAAAACAAACAGCAAGCCAAATGCCATTCTAGCTGTGTTTGTCCGCTAAAGTTTGATAATAGTTTCTAAATTCCCCCCGAGGTTAAAAGGTTAAAACGTCTCCAAGATCCCGGATGTGGATACCAAAAAAAACCCAAACAGGAAATGAGTACTGGCCCCGCCTCCACCGGCAGCTCATTGGTCAATCGGCGGTGCCCAATTTGTCCACAAGCATGTGATTGGTTGAGCTCGGAGCCCCTCCCCGCGCTGCTGTCCCCGCTCTTCCTCGTTGTCTTTGGTGGAGCCTTGCGGGACCTGTGGCCCCGCAGCGTCACTGGCTGCGTTCCGCATCTGTCAAAGACAAAGGTCTCGCCGCAACGATCGATTGGGCACGCCAGCAGTCTGACAAGCGGACGCGACGCACGACACGGTCGGGACTCAGTGAGTCTGCGCCAAGAGCAAAAGAGGAGGTTCCCGAATAGAGTCCTTTATTTATTTCTTTGTTTGCAGCGGGTAAAAATAATAACAGCGAAACACGCCACAGACACTTCATTTATTGCATTTGTCCTCATACACTATAAAACTGGATAAGATTACAGTCGTTACTCGAAGGCCAAAGCCAAGGGGAGGAGGATGAAGCGGCGCAATGCGGAATGCAGCAAACTCCGACGGCCAATAAAACGGAATCGAATAACTGAGGGTATTTACGGCAGGTAACTTTAATTGTGATTCCAGGGGGGTTTAGTGGGTGAAGGTGTTTGTGTCTTCATGGCTGCAGAGAGTGAGACTGCCTTATTATGTCAGTGAACTGCTCCAGCTAGCTAGCATATTACCCTAGCTAGCTAACTATGTTTTCCCGATGCACATTAGCAGGTAACGCTAGCTGTCAGGCTAATATAGCTCTGACGCTAGGCCCCGAAAGAGCCTGTCTTAAAACATGTCATATGGAGCGTCTCTCACACGACAACTGCATTCTAAAATCACAATTGCAGCGTTTTTGAATACCGACGACACGAATGACTGTCTACATCTGTCCCCGTGCAGTTGTCATCGATTCGCCTCGTCATAAATAGTAGCTTCAGTGTTAGCCTAAGGTAATGCAATTGGCTAGCTGCAAACTATCCATTGCCAGCCCTGGCACATAAATGCTGTGGGCCTGTTAGTTTATCATCAACATGAAGCTTTCCCCGGAGTCATGGCCGTTAGTGCGGCCGTTGACGAGCGTTTCTCGCTCGCTTGTCCGGATCGCCTAAAGTTGCAGTTACATGTTGTCCCCGGTGATCCCCGACAGGTTCTGCTCCTGTGACTTCTCGTGTTGAGAGACCCCAAACTTTGAGGGCCATTGCTTCCACACGTGGCATCTCACGCAGAGATGCGGGGCGGCTCTTGAATCACGGAGCAGATGCTGCTGTCACAAAACAGTGGCCCTCAGATCACACGACGCTGCCCACTGTCGGGGGCCCTGGATGCAGAACATCTCATCTTTTAATCACCCTCATCTTATTCATTTGATGTGATTCCTGGCAGCTATGTTTCCTTCACGCATCTAAACCACCATGTTTGTTCTGACCCATGTTTGCCCACGTTTAAGAAGTATAAATGTGTGGTTTTTGTCCCCCCCAGTACCTTCCTGTACCTGAAGTTCCTGGTAGTGTGGGCACTGGTGCTACTGGCAGACTTTGTACTGGAATTCAGGTTTGAATACCTCTGGCCATTCTGGCTCTTCCTCCGGAGTGTGTATGACTCCTTCAAATACCAGGGGTTGGTGAGTGGACCTGGCTTCATATCATCTTTATGATTGGGGGAAAATGAAATAATTACATTTGGATGCTGGTTGATATCTTAGCATAAAGATTGTTAAAATGCCACAGCAAATGGGTGAAAACAGGAGTTTCTTTTTTTTAATTTCATAAAAATTGTTGTACCGAACCTCAAATCTTGATGAAGAGTGAATTATCTCATTAGCCCGGGTGCAAATTTGTATTTGATACGTCAGAAACCACAAATGTCGGTTAGCAACAAACTCTGAAACGTGGTTTTATCAGGTGGTCCAGACGTCGGCCGTCGTAACCCCCGTCCTCTCTCCTCAACAGGCCTTCTCAGTGTTCTTTGTGTGTGTGGCGTTTACCTCGGACATCATTTGCCTCCTCTTCATCCCGGTGCAATGGCTGTTCTTCGCTGCCAGCACCTACGTGTGGGTGCAGTACGTGTGGCACACAGGTAAAAAACCTCGTGTGTATCCACAACGCGCACGAGCACGTGTTCATTTGCTGGGCTCGAATGTCTTTTCTTAGGAATCTCAGATTTGTGCGTGCGCTGCTTGGGTTAGTTGTCGGTTTGATTTAGTAACACCCCCCCCACCACACACACACACACACACACACACACACATGCCCAAAGACCACGTGTCAGATTGAAATCCCAGTGCCAGTTTTGGGGGAGGGAATGGTGCCCAGTTGCTTCCTGATCCCTCCAGCGTTACTCAGCAGGGACATTCACGTCCATAGGATGTCACATGAGTATTAATATCTCTCAGCAGCCTGTTTGTGAAAGCGTCTGGGTTTTTCCCCCGTGTGTGTTTATTGATATTATAGAATATTATTTTTTCTGCTCTTTTCCCAGAGAGAGGTGTGTGTTTGCCCACCGTTTCTCTGTGGATCCTGTTTGTGTACATAGAGGCAGCCATCAGATTCAAAGACCTGAAGAACTTCCACGTGGACTTGTGTCGTCCTTTTGCTGCACATTGGTAAGTTGCCATTCTAACCAGGTGCTAACTAACTCTTTATTTTGAGAAAACTCGAAGTTTTCATAAGTTAAAGTTGAGTTTTGTGTACTTGTGATGTGCAGTGGAACGTTTCAGCTCTCTTTTTTTTCTTTTCACCGTGCGTCTCCTCAGCATCGGCTACCCCGTGGTCACACTGGGCTTTGGCTTCAAGAGCTATGTGAGCTATAAGATGCGTCTCCGGAAGCAGAAGGAGGTGCAGAAGGAGAACGAGTTTTACATGCAGCTGCTGCAGCAGGCTCTGCCCCCGGAGCAGCAGATGCTTCAGAGGCAAGAGAGGGAAGCAGAAGAAGGTAGGTGTCACACAGGCACCACCCAGAGGGCTGAAGCCGTTCCATTCATTTGATATTATTTAGCCTAAATAGCAACATATTGACGTCAGTTGGGATAGTTTGTCCTCTAGAGTTGCTCATTCATCCTCCAGATTTGTCTCTTTGGTCACTTTTCGGACCAATCTTGAGGCTCTAAATGGCCCAACGTCTTCAGGACTTTTACTTTTCTTCTCTCTTCATACAGCAGCACTTAAAGGAATATCTGAAGTGGAGGCGCCGCCAGTGACTCAGAACGGTGCGCCAGCCAACAAAAAGACATCGGCGACACTGCCGGAACTTGAATTTAGAGAAAAAGGGAAGGACGGAAAAGGCGGCGGGGAGGCTAAAAAGCAGCACAACAGCATCCTGCCGTCAGCGGTGGACTCTAAACTCCAGGAGATGGAGTATATGGAGAACCATATGAACAGCAAGAGACTGACCACAGAGCTGGGCAGCACAGAAAACCTGCTGCTTAAAGAGGACAATTCCTCCTGTTCCTCCTCATCTTCCTCCTCCTCCAAAAATTACAAAAACGCCAGCAGCAACTCCTCGACGCTAAACTCCTCCCCCCGCGGCCACAGCGCCACCAACGGCAGCGTGCCCACGGCCGCGCCGTCGTCCTCCTCTTCCACGGGGAGGAACGAGAAGAAGAAGCTGGCGGCGGGAAAGGGGACGTCAGGGGGGTCCCATAAAGACCCCACCGACAACTGCATCCCCAACAACCAGCTGAGTAAGCCAGAAGCACTTGTGAGGTGAGACGCCACGAGGCAGAGACGCACGCCGCCACTCGCCGCGGCGTTGCGACATTTAACAGTGGGCGGAGCTTCCTGCATGATTATATCTCATGTAATGTAATTGGTAGAGAGTCAGAACCAGTTAGATGGTTCACTTGTTGTTGTTTATCTTTATTTTAGCTTTTTTTTTTGTGGAGTGGCGAATGTTCTAACGCGCAACAACGTGTCTCGCTCCTCTGTCCACGCGGCCGCTGCAGATTGGAGCAGGACGTGAAGAAGTTAAAGGCCGACCTGCAGGCCAGCCGGCAGGTGGAGCAGGACCTGCGCAGCCAGATCGGCTCCCTGGGAAGCAGCGAGCGCTCCGTACGGAGCGAGCTGGGCCAGCTGCGCCAGGAGAACGAGCTGCTGCAGAACAAGTGAGTGGAGGCGGCGCCGCCGCTTCCGCTGCCTCTAACATGAGGCGCGTTCAATCGCCGCGCGCACAGTGGGTTGACGGGGTTGTTTTTGGGTCCGCGTAGGCTCCATAATGCCGTCCAGGCCAAGCAGAAGGACAAACAGGCAGCGGGCCAACTGGAGAAGAGACTCAAAGCGGAGCAGGAAGCTCGAGCCACTGCAGAGAAACAGCTCGCAGAAGAAAAGAAGAGGAAGAAGCTGGAGGAGGCCAGAGCGGTAGCACTCGCAGCGGCGTCCAGGTACGTTAAGCGCACGGCGAAATAAAGTTCTGGCTGGCTTTGGCGAGCGTCGCTCAGGTGTCGCGCTCTGCTCCCTGTGCCTGTTCAGAGGGGAGTGCACGGACACGCTGCGGCGGCGCATCACCGAGTTAGAAACAGAGTGTAAGAAGCTAACGATGGACATCAAGCTAAAGGAGGAGCAGATCAGAGAGCTGGAACTGAAGGTTCAGGTAAAAACGAAGGCTTGCGCAACATTTAATGGCCATCGAGCGATGTGTCGGCATCTAATTCCTCAACTTTCTCCTTTTCTGTGTCTGCCAGGAGCTTCATAAATATAAGGAAAATGAAAAAGACACAGAGGTGCTGATGTCGGCGCTGTCGGCCATGCAGGACAAGACCCAGCACCTGGAGAACAGCCTGAGCGCGGAGACCAGGATCAAACTGGACCTGTTCTCCGCGCTGGGCGACGCCAAGAGGCAGCTGGAAATCTCTCAAGGTTCGGTCCCTTCTTCAGTTTGAGGGTCGAGCCAAGTCGACTTTCCAATTCAAACGCTAAAGAAGCGAGTCGCCTCAGCCTCTACTGACCCCGTATCTGGTTTCCAGGTCAGATCCTGCAGAAGGACCAGGAGATAAAGGACCTGAAGCAGAAGATAGCCGAGGTCATGGCCGTCATGCCCAGCATCTCTTACACAGCGGACACCAGCAGCATGACTCCCGTGGCGCCACATTACTCCTCCAAGTTCATGGACACCAACTCCTCCGGCCTGGACCCCAACGCCTCCGTTTACCAACCACTCAAGAAGTGAACGCTCGGTCTCACTCTCATCTCTCACCTCCCTTTTTTTTTTCTTGCCCCCCCCCCTTTGCAGACCCACCACTTTCTTCTCCCCTCACCGGGTCAGACGGATGTTGTTTTGTGTGACTGTTTGTTGTAGTTAAAACAAAGAAAAGGAAAAAAAAAAAACTTAAAATGGGCATCATGTCAACTAGGGAGTCCCAGTATGTTCTTCAGTGTCTAGTGAAACCTCACAGAATCGGGTGTTTACCTTCATCTCAGCGGTGTCGCCCGCTCCGCCGCTCACCTGCTCTTTGACCCCGCAGACGAGCCGCTCCATCGCCCAAGCTTGGTTTTTGTCCCCTTTCTTTTAAAAAAAATGGAAATAAGTTCTCATGTTTGCCCGTGAAGGCGGTACTGCGACATCATCCAACCAGAGGAACGTAGCACCCCCCTCACGTTTGAATTGGGTCGTCATTCAAAGTGCCCCTTTAAGCGTATTGTGCGATTCCGTTTGTTGGTACGCGGTGATTTCAACAGGCTGGAGTTGTTAATAGCATCAAGCTGGAGGAAATCTGAGTGGCAGACGTTGGTGAGAGGGCACCTTCCCACAGACCCGCCTGGTTCTTCCTTCAGGGGGCGTCGATGCCAAGGACATTTGGCCCGAAACCGCCTGAACGTAACGCAGCTAAACACCGATTGGATCTTCTAAGAGGCAGACGTTTGACGTGGTTCCGGCTTTCCACTTTGTCCCACCTTGATTTCTCTCCGCTGCCTAAAAATGCCGTCGTCCTTTTTAGTTCTGCTTTTTCCCGCCATATTTTGCACACGTGGAGGAGCGCAAGGGAACGCTGCTAATGTCGTTAATGTAGCAGCGAGATGATCGCTGGAGTAACTTGAACGAGTTCTCCCTCCTCGGTTTGTGCCAAGACTGGAAAGCCCCCCCCCAAAATCGTAGAATGTACTGCAACTATCTCGGTTGACGTTACTTTCAGATATCCGGGTAAATATTCCTGAATGGAGGCGTTTGTTTGGCAGGTAGAGACGCTGGTCCCCCGTTGGTCTTAGCCAGTGTAGGGAAGTCGGGGACCGAAAGAGGCTCAATTCTTTTGTGAATGTTAAAAATATCTGAATTGTTCAAAAGTGGTTCTATCAAGCAGATTTGGGATATGATTTTCCCAGAAGAAGAAAAATTCCCTCAAGTTTTTCGTGCATGTGGTTTTCACCTAGTGCAAAAATAAATAAATAAAAAATGGAGACCTATTTCACGCCGGTTGTCGTCGCCGGCTCGTGAAAAAAAAATGTGGAATATGTTCGGTTTGGTTAGTTGTCGGCTCAGCAGATTGAGAGTAATGAGGAGTGTTCTTTTTTGTTTCTGTGCCCGCAGTCACTGCTGTTCCCCCCCCCAGGTCTGACCTTGGCTGTGCTCTCGCTCTGTGAGGTTTACAAGGAATTAAAAAAAAAAAAAATCTTGCAAATTCTATTTTTTCTCTTGCTGTCATGTACATTTCTGTGTCCAACTGATTTATTTATTGCTGCTTAGTCTTTCTGCACACTGGATCTTCAGATTTCAGCCTTTTAAAACAATGTTTAGTAGCGACTTGGTGTTAGATTCTTATCAGTAAGACCCTAAAACCTTCGTTTATTGGAGATATAACAATGTATATAGTGTCGGTTGCCATCGCTCCAGTGTGGTTGACACGCTGAGCGCGGATGCACCGTTTTGCCGCTAGGGGGCAGCATCTACGGAAGGAATTTGGAGATTACCACAGTAATCTCTCCGTGGAGTGTGGATATTATCTGTTGAACCATTCATACTCTCCGCACAGCAGCAGAAAAGCCAATTGGGACAGAAAGAAATGTGACTCTAAATATTTTAAAGAGAACAGCCAGCAGCTCGCTGCTGTTCCAGCGGCTCCACGATGGCCATGAACGCGCCAGCTGCAGTGTTGAGGACAGCTGTTGTAACACCTCGCACACACTCTCTCACACCCACGCCCTCTGTAAGAATGACGGTTACACTTTTGATTTCGAAAGCTCACTTATTTACTTCGCCCCCGTGGAGATGAAAGACTCCCTTTGGCAAGGACGGGGACTTTAAAGCATGGAAGCAGCCTATTCCTCTTTATCTCTCGATCTGGGAATGGTGATAAATTCCAGGAGTTAAAATTTCTTCCACAGAACAAGTGAAACTATACCCCCCCCCCCCCCCCCCCCCAATGACATGGCCTCCTTGGGCCATTATATGAAGGGTACTTCTCAAATCCACGATGTTGCACCGCGTCCCATCAGATTTGATTGTTCTGACCGAAGTAAGAGGCGGGATCTGTTTTTATAGGAAGCTACTGCAGAAATGAGCACCATAAAGTCTCGTTGTGATAAGGGAAAGTTTATCCGCCATCGTCTGGAGGTGCGTTCCTCAGCATCCCAACCTAATGTCATATTTCCACCGCACATTTCCAGGAATTGCCCCCGGAGGGCCCCCTTCCTGCCCCGCAGCTGTTGCCTCGGTTGACTGACCTCTGGTGCGCCGGGGCAACAGGGGGGAATTAAAGCCCCGCGTTCAGGCGTCGTTTAGATGAATTTAAAAGCTCCACAAGGAAGGAGACGCGGCTGAGCAGAAGCTGAGATGGTCCCAGTGACGGTAGAGGACAAACAGCCTGGGTGGCAGCCAGTTTAACCCGGCGTGAACGGAAACAGCAGCGGCCACAACTGGGCGTTCCGCATATTATCGGGCTAATTTACATACGTAACACCGCCCAGGGGATGAGCATGATAATCTGCCGCGGATTGAGAGCTAACCGTGCGGAAGGGAGGAAGAAACGGCCGGAAAAAAAAAAGTTTGCGCAAGAGGGACCCGTTCCGAACCGAGCCAAGCGCGTCGACGCGGACGCAGAGGCGCTTGTCGGGCGTTTTGCCCCCACACCCGGACGGCGATATGGACGCTTTGAAATCGGCTGGAAGGGCGATTATTCGGAGCCCCAGCATCGCCAAACAGTCGTGGGCTGCGGGCAGACACAAAAGTGAGTCCACGGCTTTTCGAACGTGTGCGTGCGCCGCTTTTAATGCCAGCGAATTGATTTTAAAACAGCTAATTTAGCTAAGCCGAGCTAGCTTCGCCAGAGAGCTACGCTGACAGCCGGTGCGGAGCCGCGGCTTCCCAAGCTGTGCCAGGACTTTATTTACCGACGTGGGGCTCGGTGGGGGTCTCGAAGGTTGCACCAGCTGGTCTTAACCCCGCCGCCATGTACCTTGAAGTTGATGTTTTCGTGGTAGTGTTTGGTTAAGCGTTTGAACTTGGCTCACAACGTGACAGCAGCGCGCTGCGCGACGCGTAAACGGACTCCGGTCGTCGCGTTTTTCCGAATCAGAAAAAGAACAGAGAGGGAACCAAATCCTCCCTCGCGGCGGATTAGTGCTGATCTGACAGATCGTGCGTGTCCTCCTCGGACCTCCATCCGCCACATGTCGCAACTAAAGTTAAAGTTCGGGTGCCGCGGTGTTGTCTGCCACGTCACTGGAGCGGCTGAAATTCGGGGCTCGGAGGCGGCGGAAGCTCCGCCGGGGAGCCGGAGTCCTGCTCCCTGGAGCGGGGAGCAAAGGCAGGAACCGGAGTAAGAAAGAAAAAGAGGGGGATGTGTGCTTTTGTGGCCAGGCGGTGCAGTCCACGCAACCCACTGTTGCTAGGCAATGGGTTATGCGAGACCAAAACCCAGAGAATCCGCTCAGACGTGCTGGTTCCCTCCACCATCCCAGCGCCTCGACGGGAGCATTTAAGCACGTAGTCGCGGCCGGTTCACGCCCTGATTTAGGAAGTTTGCACGCCCAAACGACAGCTGACCTCCCCCCAGCTGCCCTGACACGTCCAGGTGTGGCAACCTCCACCCTGTCACGCGCACACGCAATCGGCGCTGCTCATGTTTGCCGGCACAAAGGGGCAGAGGCCCCCTTCACCCCCCCCCCTTAGTAACAAAGGGGACATTGGATGGCACGTGGCAGACAGTCCGGGCGGTGCTTTGTTGTGGTCGGTGGTCACATCCGGGGTCCCCACATGTGACCCCCCCCCCCCCCCCATCCAGGAGAGACGGCCTCAAAAATGTTACTTTTTCTTGTTCACGCTCAAGCGCGGCCTGACGGGTGGAACCCCAACACGTCTGATCCTGCAGGTGTGTCCAGACACGTTGTTGTCGTTGTTGTTGTCCCCATATTTGGGTCTTCAGCGGCGGGTTAAACGTCCGGATCGTCGGAAAATTCCGTCCAACCTCCCTCAGAGCCGCTCATTCACCGCTTTGGCATCCGACATTCCTTTTTCTCCCACTTCTGCCATCAGCCGTCAGGTTCCGGCCCTGTGACCCTTGAGCCGCCTGTGTGTGTGTGTGTGTGTGTGTGTGTGTGTGTGTGTGTGTGTGTGTGCACGTGTGTGTGTGGAACTCCTCTTCACACCCTCAGTTGCTGCGTTTCATCCCATATGGTGAAAAGTCTCACGCAGAAATGTTATACGTTATCTCTCCAGCGTTTCCTGGCAGCTGCCTCAGCTTTGCATTGCAACACAAAGTATTTTTAAAATGGCGGTTGAATTTGAATGTCCTGAACCGTTTTGTGCTTTTAATATTCCTGTAAGCACTTTCTGTTTCCATTAAAAGGCAACTTGTTCAATCAGCATCTCTTTATATGGGCGACGCTTTTCTGCTCTTTCTGACCACAATTGGTTCATATTCCTCTTAAGAAATAATGGATGTGATGTACTTGAGCCATATGTGAGGACATATGGGCCCTTATGGTGGTTCTGGAGCTTTATTCTCAGTCAGAAATGTCTCGGCCTTCCAGCACTTAAATAGCTGCAACAATTAGAACGCCATCTGTTTAAGTGCACCTGTTAATAATGGAAGATAAGAACGTGGGTGTGATGAGTCCTCGTCCGCTAATGTACGGCCGAGGCAGGAGGCCCCCGAGAGGTTCCCCCCTTTCCTCCGTTTGGTCGGCCGGGCTGTGAATGTTGGTGGTTCGGTTTCCTCAGTAGAAGCTGATGCTAATAGTCTCCTGTTGACGGGGGTTCGTGCGTAGTTGGCTGAAACTTTTTAGAGCATTTCAGGACGGCAGGCGATCGTTTATTCACAAACCTCCAGTGTTGAGGAAGTTTAAATTTGAGCATTAGTGGACTCGTAATAGAATATATCTGCTCCTGCAGCAGAGATCCGTGCCGTAGCCCGGCTCCTCTGGCCCCTGCTGGTTATCTGCTCTAATCCCCGACCCCTCTTTTTCTCTTTTTTAAGTGGTTTTCCTCTCTGATTTTTGTCTCTCCGCATCTCTGGGTGGATTTATCTGGATCTAAAAGGCGCCCTTCCCTCCCGCCATCAGCTAACTCTCTTATCTCCTGCACGTCGGTTCCACCGGGCTGTTATTAAAAAGGATGAAAACGCTGACGACCTGCTGTGGAGGGTGAAATTAGGGGCAGTGACGCGCACATTCGAGCAGGATTCTTTGATATTTACAGCTGTTGTGTTGTTCAAAGGAACGTTTTCCAGAGGAGGAGTGAGGAGGGGGAACAACGATGCTGTAATCGTGCGAGGCAGCGATGGCTCCCCCGTGTGTGTGTGTGTGTGTGTGTGTGTGTGTGTGTGTGTGTGTGTGTGTGCACGTGTGTGTGTGGAACTCCTCTTCACACCCTCAGTTGCTGCGTTTCATCCCATATGGTGAAAAGTCTCACGCAGAAATGTTATACGTTATCTCTCCAGCGTTTCCTGGCAGCTGCCTCAGCTTTGCATTGCAACACAAAGTATTTTTAAAATGGCGGTTGAATTTGAATGTCCTGAACCGTTTTGTGCTTTTAATATTCCTGTAAGCACTTTCTGTTTCCATTAAAAGGCAACTTGTTCAATCAGCATCTCTTTATATGGGCGACGCTTTTCTGCTCTTTCTGACCACAATTGGTTCATATTCCTCTTAAGAAATAATGGATGTGATGTACTTGAGCCATATGTGAGGACATATGGGCCCTTATGGTGGTTCTGGAGCTTTATTCTCAGTCAGAAATGTCTCGGCCTTCCAGCACTTAAATAGCTGCAACAATTAGAACGCCATCTGTTTAAGTGCACCTGTTAATAATGGAAGATAAGAACGTGGGTGTGATGAGTCCTCGTCCGCTAATGTACGGCCGAGGCAGGAGGCCCCCGAGAGGTTCCCCCCTTTCCTCCGTTTGGTCGGCCGGGCTGTGAATGTTGGTGGTTCGGTTTCCTCAGTAGAAGCTGATGCTAATAGTCTCCTGTTGACGGGGGTTCGTGCGTAGTTGGCTGAAACTTTTTAGAGCATTTCAGGACGGCAGGCGATCGTTTATTCACAAACCTCCAGTGTTGAGGAAGTTTAAATTTGAGCATTAGTGGACTCGTAATAGAATATATCTGCTCCTGCAGCAGAGATCCGTGCCGTAGCCCGGCTCCTCTGGCCCCTGCTGGTTATCTGCTCTAATCCCCGACCCCTCTTTTTCTCTTTTTTAAGTGGTTTTCCTCTCTGATTTTTGTCTCTCCGCATCTCTGGGTGGATTTATCTGGATCTAAAAGGCGCCCTTCCCTCCCGCCATCAGCTAACTCTCTTATCTCCTGCACGTCGGTTCCACCAGGCTGTTATTAAAAAGGATGAAAACGCTGACGACCTGCTGTGGAGGGTGAAATTAGGGGCAGTGACGCGCACATTCGAGCAGGATTCTTTGATATTTACAGCTGTTGTGTTGTTCAAAGGAACGTTTTCCAGAGGAGGAGTGAGGAGGGGGAACAACGATGCTGTAATCGTGCGAGGCAGCGATGGCTCCCCCGTGTGTGTGTGGTGTGTGTGTGTGTGTGTGTGTGTGTGTGTGTGTGTGTGTGTGTGTTGTGGTGGTGTGTGTGGTGTGTGTGTGTGTGTGTGTGTGTTGTGTGTGGTGTGTGAACAAACACTCTGCCTTTCTCCTCCAAAACAATGCCCCGTTTCAACCCTTTCTCCCAACAATGGCTGCGTCTCATTTGTTCGCATCTTCGCTGGAAGCATCAGCTCGGGCGGAATTCCGGAGCCCGTCACGCTCCGTGGAAGATTGGTTTTGACATTCCGTCATCTTGGTTCCAACCGGAGGCTCGACGCGCTTCTTTATGGCTCACAATACTGAACCCGGCGTGGCTTTTGAAGCACGGCCGGTTAGAGAACCCGTTTAAAATCGGGAACGGTTGCTTTGGCTGCTTGTGCCTCGCATTGCGACACCGGCTTCGACCACGAGGACGTGTCCGCGGCGTCCGGAGCTCATTACCAACAAGCGTTGCGCTCGGCCTCGGCGCGTCCCTTCAGGCGTCCCTCCTCATCTGAGTGTGCAGTTTCTAATTTAAACCAGTGCGTCTTGATTGCAGCGTAATTATTCTGGGAGAGGACTTGTCTCTTCCGAACATGGTGGGCGGGAGGGCGATCATCTCCTCCCAGGATGAAGTTCACTGAGGCCTTAAATAACCGAGCCAGAAGGCCCGGTTCCAGCTCTGTGTGTCTTGGAAAGAGGAGCCCTGCTCTTACAGGCTGTAGCAAGGCCGGATTATCCGCAAGATTCACGTAAAAGACGACGAGAAGGAGGTTGAAGCCCTCAAAACCTCATATTTCCACGTCTTTCTGACAAAAACAAACGCTAACGACAGGTGCACCAGACGCTGCTGGTCTGGTGTTCGCCGCCGATCCTGAGCGGAGCGCGTGGCGGTCGGCCAACGTGCGCAGCCCCGGCGCCTCGTCCGTGCCTTTTACCGGGGGCGCGTGGAGAGCGCCGCGTGTTCTTTCAGATTCCAACAAAGAGGAATCTGCCGACGCAGCAGGTTCGACTGGTGTAGCCTGCCGGAGTGGCGGTGACCCTTGACCCTGAAGTCCATGCACGTGCACGCCTGTGTGCTAAACCCTGCCGAACACCCCCCCCCCTCCTCGTGGGGTCTCTGATTAATCATTCATTTCTGATTTGGCTGAATATGTAACTTATTTTACTCGAGGTTCAGCAGGCGTCTTCGCTCAGATGTCTCAGTTGTGGCACGACGGGGTTAAACTGAAGTGACGGTGACTCAGTCCCACCACAGCCAGACAGTCATCCTGTGGTTATTCGGAGCCAAAGAGTGCGTCATGTGTTTTCATGCACTTCTGTTTTCGGCCTGTGTCTCTGCACCTTTGTTTTTGAGGTTGACGCTCTCAGATGCCTCGTTCTCGCTTTCCTTCCTGCGTCCACCTTCGAGCGTCTCAACCCTCCGATGCCAAACTCTCGCCACCCTCCTGCGAGCCCAACTTGTCCTTCAGCGGCGTCAATTATTTACATTTTCCGTGTTTTCCTCAAGTTTGAAATCCAGCCCCTTTCGCTCCCCCATTATATTCCTCCTGTATTATTCAACCGTCCTGTTTTTGCACCATCATCGCTTTGCACCAGGATATGCTAATTCAGAAGTTTGTGGGCCCGAGCTACAGTGCAGATGACTCAAACCGTTCCTTTCTGCCATGCAGCTGTTGAGACGTGTCTAAACTGGGAGGAAAAGGGTTTCGCCTTCGAAACATTCTTATGGCGAGCGCTCGGTTGAGGGACGCCGCTGCCGACCGCGCGGGCATCCAGAGCTCGCGCTATTTGTTTACATGTTGGGGGGAAACGCACCACTTGGTTCCAAAGCGAAAGTGATTTAACTGCAGTTTCATATTTTATTCATGTCTCCTTCCGCCTCCTTTACGCTGCTGTTGTATCATCTGTGGCACAAAAGCATCACTCCGCTTTGTATCGGGCCGCTCGTCACTGATTTATTAACGTTCCGCTTTAACCGGGGGTCATGAGATGTATTAATACACACTATGCAAGTATAAGAATACCCACAAACGGCTAAACAGATTTTACCCCCTTGGTTGGATTTAGGTTCTGTTCTGAGGTTGTAGTTCCAGAGACCTGGTCCTGTAACGATAAGGAAGCCCGAAGGCGTTTGCTTCATCAGACCCGAACGCAGCGTAACGCCACAGCGTTGAGCTGAGTGGCGAGACCCGGCGGAACAGAGCAGCCTTTGAAGGTTCCTCTGATCCGGTCTCCAGCTGCAGACAGCTGTTGTCGAGCGGGCTGTTGCCTTCCCCAGATATGCCCCCCCCCTTCCCCAATCACTGTTTTCAAAGTGCGCCTGACGGTTGGTTGATTTCACCGGAGCGGTTCTGCCAGCGGCGCCTTCGGGGACGGATCAGCAGGCCGGAACAGTTGGGTTTGCTTAAAGCTGAGCCTGATTCTATTTGTTCTAAAGGTCCTAAGTGGCCACAGTTCATAATGGACATTTATCTTTCACTTGGTAACTTGATTTAGGTCGAATACAGTAGAAGCTAATTACTCCTCACCACAGATTATATCACACTCATCTCTGCTCAAATGTAACCAGAGGCTCAGCGGAGCGGAGTCCAGCTCCATCGCCGACCTTGACCTTTAAGTGTCACTCACTCATTATTTAGGCATCAGGTTCCCTCAGGCTACTTTTAGGCCAATATTGCTCCTTCTGACCGCCTACAGATGGCTGATTACTCCAAATTCCTTCCTTAGACAAGGGGAAAAACCAGGAAGAACACATTTCAGCTTCTGCTTCTTTTCCAAAGTGGTTCCCAATGGATCATATACTGAATGTTGAGGGCGGGAAAAGCATCATTGGTGTTTGTGTCTCTTTTCAGAGCTTCCAGAGAACTGGACAGACACGAGGGAGACTCTGGTGGAGGGGATGGTGTTCCAGCTGAAGTATCTAGGGGTCACGATGGTTGAGCAGCCCAAAGGGGAGGAGCTCTCTGCAGCCGCTGTCAAGAGAATAGTGGCCACGGTGAGAGGCCGCTATGGTTTCTTTCTTTTGTGCAGTCTCTCCACAAGCACTTTGATGCATCTTTTATATACACGTGTGCAAATTTAAAATAAAACCCACCAGGTGAGCTCAAACGCCGACATTCTGTGATAACAGACGTGGATTTGTTCAAAATGCAGCACTTAATCTGTTATTAATGTAAACTGTGACGTTTAAATGAAATGGATTAAGTACGGTTGTTCTATATGTAAATGATGTGTCTGATATAATGCTTTTATTGAAGCCCACTGTAGATCGTTAGAATCTTTAGGGCGGCGAGATGTTTGAAGGAGACGTCAGACTGGTGCTAATCTGCTGGCTGTCTTTGGTGTCACCGCTCTAAGCTAGTCGGGGGAACTGTTCATCATTGAAAGTTGCTTCCTAACCTTTACACCTTCGTCATCCACGACACCTTCCCCCTTCTTTGTCCTCTGTCCAGGCCAAGGCCAGCGGGAAAAAACTCCAGAAGGTCACGTTAAAGGTGTCCCCACGAGGAATCATCCTTTACGATAGTGCCTCCAACCAGCTAATGGAAAATGTCTCCATATACAGGTTGGTTGTCCCTTTTGACTCCCTGATTTATGCATCTCCGAGTCAGTTTGGCAGTGTCACTTGCAGAATACTGTACCGGCCTCATATCGTCATCATCATAAAAACGCGGCTGTTCCCTGACTGTCGCCATCCGTTAGATGGATGAGGGTGTGAGACGATGAGATGGAGGAGGAGCTGATCCAGATCCCATCGAGAATGTGACCGATTTGGAGAAATGTGTTGGCGTCCCTCGTTCGCGGGGGTCGATCCGCGCTTTAAAACGTAGATTTGGTTGTTGGCCAACATCGAGGCGGCTCGTTTCCCTTCAGAGGAGATAAAGCCTGTTGCCGCCGCGTCCGTCTGTCCTGTGCAAACACGCAACGCAAACAAGCCGTTGCCGTGGAGCCGGTAAAAATGCAGGATTAATAACCGATTACGTCATGTTAACGTTATGGAATAAACAAATGCTGCTGCGAAGGCCTGGCTTCAGTTGCACCTCTGCTCTCCAGACATCTGGGATGTTGGACAGCCCATAAAACTCAAAATATTTGCCTATCCGCCTCCGTTTGGTTATTGCATGTGAACGGTTAAAACCCGGATCAGCCTCGTCTACGTTTTGGATCCTTTTAACGGGGATGTTTGGTTCTCTGGAACCTGATAAACGACGCTCGTGTCCAGGAGAAAGGGAGGATCTGATCGGGCGACTTGTGGCTGCGTTTTGGCCGCGGTGACATCAGCAGAGAGCCGAGACAAACGCTGGATTGAGCGGAATCAATTCGCTGGACAAGCTTAAAGGCTTAACGCGGATGAAGTCACACGATGGCCTCACTTAATCTGCAACGTGTCTAAAGTTGGAGGGTTTTTTTCCCCCAAACTAACCGGGTTTTCTTCCTCCTCTTTTACCCGAAGAATATCGTATTGCACTGCGGACAAGATGCACGACAAAGTCTTTGCTTACATCGTGCAGAGCCAACACAACGAGACTCTGGAGTGTCACGCCTTCCTCTGCCCTAAAAAGAAAACGGTAAGTCAAGAGTTTGTTTCGTTTCTTTCCATTTTATGTTTTAAAAAAAACGGTGGTATCCCTCTCCAACATTCTCTCCACCTCTGGGGGCTCAACAGCGAGCCGCTCCCTCCTCTTCCTTCCCCTCGCCAATTTAGCTCCGGCCAAAAAGGTCCCGTAACCTCCGATCACGTAAACAAGTTCCCTCCCCCCTCGACAGCACCCTGTGAGGGAACCTCTTCGCCGGTTTGCAGTCACTTCCTGTAAAAACAGGAAGTGAAGGTTCCTGTCGGCGCCTGTGTGACATGATTCCCCTGTTTGTCTCCCAACAGGCCCAGGCGGTGACCTTGACGGTGGCCCAGGCCTTTAGAGTGGCGTTTGAATTCTGGCAGGCTGCGAAGGAAGGTACGCACGGCCACGCTGATGGATGACTGGTTCTGTCCGCCCCCCTTCTGGCTGATGTTTGTGTCCTGAACAGTGGGGGGGTTTTTCAGTCTTTAACATCCGAGCCCTCGACCCACTGGGGTTGTTGTAATTGTTACCATGGCCACGGCCACAGCGGGAGTCGCAATGGCGGCACGCTTTCTTTTGTGCCGCTCCGCAGATGCATGTGATTTAGTGCATGCGCCTCCTGGGTAAATGAGAGGGCCTCGCCGCCTCACGTCATCCCTGGTGAGCGGCGCCTTTTGGGCCTTGTTTACGCCCTGTGATGGGTGTTTGCTGTGCACCTGCCCTCCTTCCTTCCCCATCTGTGTGTTCTCTTATTTTCTTTGCTCCCGTCCTTCCCCCACATCACATCACACAGCCCACTTTGGTTTATTAGCCGGGGGGGGAGGGATGGGACGAGGGGAAGAGGGCACGAGAGCATGAAAGGCAGGGGGGAGAGGGGCGTTGGTGGGGGGGGGGGGAGGAGGGGAAATGATTGTGTGCGCGTGTTGGCGAGAACCCAGTACTCTGATTTGCTGCGGGGGGTTATGGACTTTCAAAGAACTCCTCTCCAGAAATGTAGTCGTGGTCTCTGGAGGCAGAACGCGAGCAGGAGGGAGGTGTCACTTTGAGACCGTTTCATTAAAGTTTCATTAAAGTTAGCAGACTCTGGGGGGGGAGGGGGGGCAGGATGAGGGGGAATCTACAGGATGTTTCCTCCCAACTGTGCCGCACCACCCACAGTGATCCCGACCCACATTCTTCTCCCATCTCCATCCATTGAATATTCCCTGTAAAGACTGAAGATGGCTTTAAACCGCCAACCATTCGTCTTAGACGTGAGCTGAAACCCCCGGAATGGTCACGAGGGGAAGCGGAACGCTCGGGGGGGCTTTTTTTGTTCCATCGCCACCACTAAGCAACCTGAGCTCATGGGACACGCTGCCGGAGCCCAAGGTCGACGGTGACGATAAACTAGAACTAGAATAGATTTTGATGGCGGAGCGGCTGCTCTGGTGGGAGCTTGTTGGTTTCTCCTGTATTTCCATTAAAAATTGCCTTTTTTTTAAAAAATACTCACCTTTTCTGAGTATTCTTTTGTTTTTCTGATGGAGAAAAGTGGTTAAAGACAACTAAGCAAATGAAAAGATGGGTTTTGGATGATGTTTGGATAAACCAGGTTGCTGCTGCCCTACGTTTCTCTTTTACAGTCAACAATTAGAGAAGCAATGAATCAAACTTTGCTTTTAATTGCTTCATGCTGAACATAATGAGGTGGCGTAATGAGAGTGGATTAAAATGTATCCTGCTCGCAGCCTCGGCTGCTTATGAAGCAAATATTGGCTTTTTTTAATGTCTGTAAGGCAGTTTTTGGCTGGTTATGAGAGTAAAATAATGTTAATTCTTCACTCAGTCTGAGGTGAATTTGAAGAATAATTTGGACAGGAACGAGAGAGAGTTGATCTCAGGGGTGTTTGCATTGTATTGATCATGTCTAGAGGTGCAATGCGGAGCGGCACCGTCGCAGGTGCGGAGCGGCACCGTCGCAGGTGCGGAGCGGCACCGTCGCAGGTGCAACTCCAAATGTTTAAAAGGCTTTGCTAAAGTGCAGGGTGTTCGTTCTAACTGGGGGCTCGGTGTCTGTGGGAGGAGTGTGATGATCCCGGTGGTGACCTAAGGACTTCCGGAGCGAGCAGGGACTATTATGGTCTGTCCCAGGTGCTCTGACTGCCTGAAGGTTGCAGCTTTACTTTAACCAGCTGCTTTGTTGTTGCTTTTTTTTTTTCGTCTGCCGCTCAGAGAAACGAGTGAAACCGGCGCCAGACGGAGGAGGAGCCGCCGACTCTCCGCCGGACACGTCGGCCAGCCTGGGCCTTCTGGAGGAAGGAGGTGAGTGGCGTCGCCCGCCGTCCCGTCTCTCCCTCGTTCTGAGGCGCTCGGCTCGTTGCTCCCAGCGGCGCCTTACGCTGAGATGATGTCGGACTCTGGATGCACAGCTGCGATCCTCTTTGTCTGACAAAAACGGAGCTTTCCCACATTTCTCTGACTCCTTTGTCTCCTCACATTCGAGCGGCGGATCGTGTCTTTTCCCAGCCAACCAAAGACCCGTCAGGCGTTTTTAGCCGATTGGGAGGCACAAATGTTTTTGCGTTCCCGCTGCCACACATCCACTTTTGTCCGAGGCTTTTTATCCCCGTGTTTGGAGGTCAGAGTATGAAAGAGGCTGATTTTCGAAGGGAACGTCACCGATCTGGTGCCAAAACTACAGCTGAGAGCCGGAGATCCAGAGAAGGATCTCTCTAAATCTGCTCTGAAACTCCATATGAGCTTTTGGCTGCAAATGTTTAGATTTATTCTGCTAACATGGCTTTTATGGATGATCCCTTTAAAAAAAAAAAAAAAAAAAGTAGGACGTGTAAATCTCACACCAAGCTGCTGATCATCGGACCAAGTCCACGCTGTGGCTGATTGGTCGGAGCTTTACCGTCCCGTAAACCTCATTGCCACGAAGCATGTTGACATGCTTGTACAGGCAAGTAATGCGGTCGTTCCACGCGTGAGTTCACTGCTGCGCCAAGTCAGAGGGCCCGGAAGGACCGGCGCCATTGTCCCCGATGAGTCGGCGTCCGTACTCCAGTGGCGCCGGGGCCTCCTCCAGCTGATGTTGTAGGATCGCGTTTATCTCCTGGCAAAGCTCAGATCAGCAGTGGTTAGGAAGTGTTATTATATGTTGCGGGATTTAAAAGGTTTAAGTTCTTTCTGTGAGAACTTTATCTTCCTTTCTTGTCTTGCAGAGGTAGCCACGGGAAACCTTTTAGACCTGGCGGAGGGAGCTCCTACGGTGCTGGTCCACTCAGGAAAAACGCAGAAGACACCTGATCCTTTTACGGCTCACAACCATGCAACCGAGAACAACAACACCGTCTGGGTACGACACAGGCCAGTCGGCCTGGAGGGGGGGGGTTTCCACCCGGATAAAGCCAGCGTTGTTGCGTAAAAAGGCCCCGATGATAAAGGGGCATATTTAGATTGCAATGATGTTCCTGCGTCCTTAACCAAAATGTTTCTCTGTTTTGTCTCAGGAGATGGAGGACGGGCTGGACGAGGCTTTCTCGAGGTGAGAAGTGATGCTGTTCAGGGAATAACCAGAGCAATACTGGCGTAACATTTGTGTGGTCACGACTAAAAGCATGCAGAGGAAACCCCCTCAAACAGGCCTGATTTCTAGGTTCAAAGGTGAATTCGGTGGTCTGTGTCCTGATTGGAATTCCTGAATTCCTGTTTAGTGAATGGACAAACTAATGGGAGTGGAGTTCCCTGCGATTAATGTTTTACTGAAGTGCGTAGCGGCATCGCAGTCTGGAAGCGGTGGCGGTCTGATGTCAGGTTGCTGCTGGAAACCTCCTCTCAGTGCTTAATTGGTGCATTTATTCTCTTTGGCACTGCCTTTCATTACCTTGGCTAATTCAACCCGCTCTGCCATTTTCATTTGCTCAGAGGAACAAATGGGCTCTGTACATCTGTACTCAAGTGATGAAAGGCTATTTTAATCCTGCTATTCTTTGATTACCTGCCATCACAACTCCCTAAAGTGACTGATGTTACATGGTGATAAGCAGCGATGCTTATAAGGGAAATCGGGCGTTTTATAGACGAGGTGGCGGCATACAGTTAAGTTGCTGAGTGTCTCTACTTTCCTCTGGCGCTTTTAAATCAAATCAAATTAAGGTGGTCAAAGCACTGATCCTAACCTCCAATCCCTTCTTATCCCACCCTTTTTTTTTTTGAAGAGCCATGTTTTTAGAAATCTGCAGATTAGTGCAGGAATCCGCAATTTGTGGAGCCGCACCGCCACCTGCTGGTGACATTTGGTGGTGTGTGTTTTTTGCGGCCGAATGATGATTTCTGAGGTTAAAGCCACAAGTAAATCCCGCCGCTTGTTTTATTATCAGGGTGGCTCTGAATTCTCTCCTAATTGTCTCCTGATTTGTGATGTTTCCTTTGCACAGCCACAGTCTGGATAGCTTTGAGTCCTACTCAGGTAACGGCCATTTACTGGATGTGTTAACTTCCACCTCATTCTCTCTCACTTTCCAAGTCTCCTCATCTGTCTGGATATCAGTGTTCCACCGGCTTGATTACTGCTCCATGCTGACTCAGCCCATAAATTAGGAAGAGATTTTTCATATCTCAGGATTCATATGAATCACAATCACCTCCGTCCACCATGTAAAGTGACTCAACTGTTGCCTCTGCTAGACAAAATGACTAAATTTAGAAAACTAGGGAGAACAAACACCATTTCACCCACAACCGTCTCCTGGTGACCACACTGGCGCCTCAGCGGGCTTGATGCAGCAGAACCAGGTGCAGTCTGTCCTTCATCACTAGTGTCCTGTGTTTCTGCATCACGTCCTTCAGATTTGTGCTCTGCGCCCTTCAAGTCCCACATCTCTCGTGTTTGAGGATGTCGGGTCATGTGACTCTCATGTTCATACGTTAGCGTCACCAGGTCTTCACAAACATAAACCTCCCTGTTTGTGTCGCTTTCACCACAGCGGTGAATAACAAAACACCCGTCTCACTCTCTTCTTTTATCCCTTCTCCAGACTCGCTGAGTCTCGCACCAACCCCCAGGTCCTGGACATTGGGGTGAACCCTCAGGACATCAACGCTGAAGAGTGCCTGTCCCCGGGCAAATGGGACCAAGACGACACGGACTTCACTGCACAAAAAGACACTTTTGGATTCTAAAGGCGGACGTCTGCCAGGAGGGGAGAAACGGGCAAAGAGAAAAGAGACTAACGTTACACCCTGCGTCCTGTCCTGCTGCCAAGTCCTCTCCGAAAGCCTCGGCGTGGACGCGACCGGAGGACGACCCGAGCGCGCTGCCCACGGAAAAGGCCAAAGCAATACAGACCCGTTCGTCGCTTTTCTACAAGACATGCAGTCTTTTCACGTCTGTTACAGTCGGAGTGGGAGACCCTGTGTTGTCGGTTGACCCACGCGTGTTCGTGTGTTTCGTGTTCAGGAAAGAAAGCGTGTTTGTGTGTGTTGTTAACGTGTGTGTGTGTGTGTGTGTGTGTGTGTGTGTGTGTGTGTGAGAGAGATCGGAGGAGTTTATTAAAGCTTATTGTCAATAAAGGTGCTGCCACATGTTTGATTGACATGGATGGAGAAATGCTACCAGATCAGAAGGGAAGGTTACGGGCGTTGGTGAGGTTACAGCGTTTTTATTTATAGTTTAGTCTTCTGATGGACAACAAAAGCTTTAGATTTGTGTGTGTGTTTGTGTGGGTCTGATTGTATGAGAACAAAAATGACAATCTTATTTTCATTGTAATGCAAAAATCTATTTTTGCACTCAGATTTCAACCATTTATAAAAGAATCATTTTTTAATTTGAGGGAAGTTGAAAAGAAAAATCATAGTTTTACACTTATCGTCAGTGCCTCTGATCACTTTTCCTCTGAGACTTTTGTGTGACACTTTCGCAACATTGAATCACAATGATCGGCTTCACCATTTTTATCGCTCCTGTACCTGAGAAGATGCAAACGGCTTCTTTAAATGACCCCCAGGACGTTGAGGCAACATGAAGGCATTTTCCAATCCGATCTCACTGTGATTCTTTGGTTGGAAAAAACAAAAACACGACGAGAAGTTCAGAGGTTGGGTGTTTCCAGTCGGCACTCCTGTGTTAAATTATATTGTCCACCATGTTTCTTCAGGGACGGTTCCCAGTGTTATTTTAACTTTTATGTATGGATTTAAGATCAAGTAATTTCCATAAATATCCATCAAAGCCAGACTGGATGTGTGTGTTGTTCTTTAAATTGTCAACTCCATCAGGCTGCGTGTCTTTAATACAGATGAATGAGCCAAAATGTTGTGGTTTCACTATTTTACTGTTGACAGCACGACTAGAAAACAGAGAGAGGTACGTTTTATCCTTTACAAAATGTTGGAACCAAAAGGTTTGCCTCGTACTTGGTGGTTGAAGTGAACTCTTAAAACTTTATTTATCTGAACATATTAAGGTAGGTTTGCGTACATAAAGGAGTATTGTGATCATCTGGGGGGTTATTAAAATGAAAACAGATTTTGCCACAGGTATGGAGCCACAATACTCTCACACACCCAGTCAGACACACTCAACGTGCAGATGTTAAATTCATATTCAAGATTTAACAGTTATCTTTAAAACACCGGCACCCCACAGGGTAGGATCGGCACCACTTAGAAAATAACAGAAAACGTGCACAATAATAGAACCCAAGTAAACATGCAAAAATAACCCACACAAACAATGAACCCTAACCCTAAACCCGATGCGGAGGGCATAACAGCAGCCGGCCAACAGCATCGGGAGGAAGGCGCACTAGAGCCGGCACTTGTAACAATTTCTCCGTCGGGTGAAGGAAAGAAATCTCTAAAGTGGAGCCACCACAGCGCTCCCGCTAGCAGGGCCAAACAGCTGACGAACCAAAGACACCCACGGCTCCCCAGCTCTGGTGACAGCAGACCCAGGTGCGCATGGGATGGCACAGCCATCACATGAGGAGGACCAAGTGAGCTGTGGCGTGGCATCCAACGGCTCGACAACAAGAGCAGCCCGTGCAGCACAGTCTCCTTTTAAGGGGAACGCCACAGCTGCACCTGCCCCAACTATTAAGGTGATGGGCAGCGCGTGGACTCCATGCTGCCACACTCAAAAATATAAAGAGTTACGACTACGAACATGCTGCAAAAATTAAAAATGATGCTTTTCCACATAGGAACTGGGTGACGTGTAGCTGTGTGGGCGGGGTCTAGTATCGTGGTATCAGCCGGCGTGCTCCGGTCCTGGGGGTTTACACGCCTGATCCCGGTGCTGCCTGTGGTGTGAAGATGGATCTCTCCATCGGGATTCTACTGTTTAGTGAGTGTTATTCATTTCATAGAAAAACTTCTAACGTGTTTGTAAATGTTCTTTACGACGCTGTTGCATCAGCTCGTGTATATTAACAGGTAGTTTACAAAAGAGATCGGTCCCATCAGGTGTATCATCAGATGGGCCATTACAGGCAGGTAGTGAAGGAATTCATGTTTGATCGAAGAAGATATTGTTGAGAATGTGCCCTCCATTCCGAGGAGGACACGGTTACAGATTTGTGCACCGATTCCGTTATTTTCCAATCGAATGTCGGACTTATACAGTGGGACCGGTCGCTAAACTCCGCGAGCTGCGAGTAGCAGCTCGTTAGCTACCCGTTTTCTGACATAAAACAGACGGTTATGTTATGTCCGAGTCAAGGTCAGGGTCCGTGAACACAGCATGTGATGTGCGTAGTGGGCTGGACTGATTGACACGGAGGAAAAATGCGACGGGTTGAAAGGAGAGATGAGTTTGGATAAAATTAACGCTCTTCGTCGGCGTTTGGAGGCTCAACAAGCAGCTTTCACACGACCGTGTACCGACAGAGAGAATATTACGCGTGCAAGGTTTGTGGTGAGTGAATTAACGGCCACGAAGCTGAAACCTCACGACGGAGGAGAGTTCGTGAACGTGCCACTTAGCCGCCGCTGAGGCGCTCGCGCCGGACAAAGCAAATTGTTTCAAAGTGTGAATTTTTTTTCGTGAATAACTATTGAACTAAGACATATATTGTTATGATTCCAGTGTCTAATGTTTTTATGGTCAAGGAATCTAAATATGTAGTCAAAGTATATGTGGGACTAATATTTATGGTGGAACTCACAATATGCCAGGAATTGTTGCGCTTGGCGGAGGTCTGCGCTCTCCGAGTGCTTTCTAGTTGTTATTATTATTGTCTTTATCTTTCTTTCTTTTCATTTATTTTCTTGATTATCTTGTTGTATTGCAGTTTTTGTGAGTAGAGGCCTCGAACAGGCCCTTACTGGTCTCTTGTCTCAACTCTGCACCTCTTTTTTTCCAAGGTAGTTTTCTGTCAA
Organism: Takifugu flavidus; assembly: GCF_003711565.1. NCBI lineage: Eukaryota > Metazoa > Chordata > Actinopteri > Tetraodontiformes > Tetraodontidae > Takifugu > Takifugu flavidus. The sequence goes on from NC_079535.1 coordinate 11,269,425, forward strand.
CTGGACTGGGTTTCTTAAGAAACCCACTACGCACATCACAACAGCAATGACCTGGATGACTGAGAATTTACACAGACAATTTTTTTTTATTGTTTTGTATGATCAAGTAAACATATTTTACTTGTTTGTCATTTTATTCTATTTTTTTGGTGATTTTATATGCATGTGTGCTAAATAAATAATTCAAACTCAAATGCAGCAATCATGAGACTTAGTAACAGTGGTTATATCCCTAGGCTTGTGTTCATAATAGTATGGCCCTCGGAGGACTTTATAAAAATTGAAATGGCCCTCGATATGAAAAAGGTTCCCCACCCCTGGTTTAAAACAAGTATACTTTAGTATACTGCGGGTCGATTTGGCGGTTGAAAATGATCCCTCCTCTGACACGGGACTTTTTGATTTTGACGGAATTCCGGATGTGCTGTGACGTATTAATCTGGGCAGATTGAAATTGCTTCTTGTTTATGGGCTTTTCCCTGCAGCAGCCGTCACTGTGGCACCCAGCTGTGCGCTGCAAATGAGGTTCAGCCAGAAGGGCGGCCTGTTCTTCTACACCATCTCAGACAGACCTGCAGGTGCAGACTGTGATTACAGCTACTACAATGCAACCGTGAGTAACACATCAGCACTCACCTGTCTCGGGGAATCCAATGTTGCTGTTGGTATTTTAAGAATATCAGGCTGTTTTTGGCTGTGTGATGGACTAATTTATGGATTCAGAACCACCCGATTGCAAACAACTATGACAAGGAACCTTCGCTGGTGCTGAACAGCAGCCTTGATGGTCTCGTCACCTTAAAGTGCATAGAACACCTCTTCTTTGAAGCCACATGTAGCAAGGTATTATACACTTGTAATATCTGGAAAATGTTCCAAAGGAATGCATTTTGCAACTGTCTGAGATGTGTAACTTTCTCATTATTGTCGGATCAGGTCCCCTGATGAAGCATTAAAAATCTCACTTTGTCTGTTTCCACAGGGGAAATTTTACAGTGCTAACGTTACAGGTGAGGCCCAAGTCCTAACATAGTCATCTTTACCTGCAGTTTGTCAGTAATATATGAAAATTACCTTTTACAGTTGCCTGTGAGGACCTTCGCAGCAACGAAGATGCAG